>NW_021591848.1:21046-95879 GCF_001605985.2 Dendrobium catenatum
TACAGATACCGGAGTGAGCAAGAATGGAGAGGTGATTGTATCCTGATTTGCTTTGTTAGACCGTAGATTGGTCTTGGAAAAAGGAAAACTTTGTTCTTGAAAAATGGCATGTCTATAGATTTTAATTTTGTTCGTTTGAATGTTTAGGCATTTGTAACCTTTATGATCATCAGAGTAGCCGATGAACACATGAGACAGAGCCTTTGGTTGAAGTTTATGTCGCGATCACGGCGGAGAGAGCGAAAAGCACTCACACCCAAAAACTTTTAGATGGTTGTACCGAGGTTTGTTCTGGTGAAATAACTTGAAGGGAGAAGCTTTGGTGGTGGGTAGCGACGGTAGTCTGTTAATGAGGTAGACCGCCATTTAAACGGCATCAGGCTAGTAGACGTAAGGAACTGAGGTCGTGGTGAGAAGCATTTGAGTAGTCTCGATGATATGACGATGCTTTCTCTCTGCCACGCCGTTCTGTTCGGGAGTATAGGGATAGGATTTGTGATGAAGAATACCGTGTTGTTTCAAAAATGAAGAGAACGCATGGTTTACATATTCAGTGCCATCGTCGGACTGAAGGATCTTTATTTTCTTGGATGTGTAGTTCTCGACCTGAGTTTTAAATGTAACAAACATATTAAAAACTTCATACTTATACCGAAGAGGGAATAACCACGTGAAATGAGAGTAGTCATCGATGAAGATAATGTAGTATCTGTATCCCTGATTAGAAGTAATCGGAGAGAGGCCCCATACGTCGGAGTGAATAAGTGAAAGCAGAGATTTATAACTATGTGCCGAATGCTCGAAAGAAAGTTTATGTCATTTAGAACTATTACAAGAATTGCAATGTAGATCATATTTGCCTAAAGCTAAAGCAGGATTACAGGTAGAAATGATATTAAAGATCTTTTGGTGAGGATGACCCAAGCGTTGATGCCAACGGGATGCCGACGATATTATCGTAGCAAGGGATTTGTGACGCTGCCGATTTTTCCCAGATAGAATTTGATAGAGACCTCCTTTACACGGTCAGTGAAGGATAACCCTGTTCGTCCTCATGTCCTTCAAGATAAAGCGAGTAGGATCAAATACAATGGATATGTTGTTATCCTTTGTTAATTGAGAAATTGAAAGAAGATTAAACTGAGGAGAAGGCGAGTGAAGAATATGCGAAAGATTAAGCTTACTAGATGGGGTCGGGAGAATGCCCGCCCTTGGGTGAGAAATCTTGACGGAGCTACCATTACCGATTGTAACCGTGTCCAAGCCTTGATAAGGTGATGAAATGGACATGTTGTCGAGCGAGTTTGTTAGATGGATAGATGCGCCCGAATCCAGGAACCAGTTCTCTTCATTGTTGTCGGATCCCGCAAGCAGAGCTGTGTTCGTGGTTCTTGATGACGGGGTATACTGCATATTCGATCTGTGCCAACACACCTGAGCTGAATGTCCCTTTTTAAAACAAATCTGGTAGATGACAGGGGCCACTGCCGAAGTCTTGGGTGGATTGGTTGTGCTGGACTGAGGTTTTCCTCTGGATCATTTCCCCTTTCTGCGGTAGTTGAAGAGAGCAGTGGTAGGATCGGACCGACCATTGAACTTTGATGTGTCGATCGCTAGATTCACTTCTTCACTGAGAAGAAGAGGGTATAGTTGGTCCAGCGAGATCGGTTCTGGCATGGTTCGGATGGCCGTCTTGAATGATTGATACGTGGGAGGTAGACCATTGAGAATGTACAGAATTATGTCTTCCGTATCAACAATCGCACCGACAGCAGCAATTTGATCAATCAAAGATTTGATCTCGGTGAGATATTGATTCATGTTGGAATTCTTGAACGTGAAGTTGTGAAGTTCATTCCTTAGTTGAATGACTTTGGATCTATTTGTGGATTGAAACCGGTTTTGAAGAGACAACTAGATTGCACTGGTTGTGTCAAGGTGGATTACATAGGAAAGAACAGGTGCCTAAATCATAGAGCAGATAGAAGCCGAGATGTTTTGATCCGTGAGGATTCATTTGGAGAAAAGAGGGTTTGTTGAAGACACACCTTCTTTTCTCGTTATCATCTAAGGAGGAGGAGAAGGAGAATCGGGATCAAGAAAGTTTTGAAACCCGTTTGCACAGACAATCTTGAGGACCTGAGATCTCCATAGGGAATAGTTGTTTATGGCAAGAGGGATTGTGACGACATTTTTGATATTTGAAACCAATAACTATAGATTTGACGGAATAACCAGGTCAGAAGCGTCGGTGGACGGTGACGCACTGTGATCTTCGATCGTGGAAGATGCGGAATGATCCATAATAAAGGACCTAACCTACTCTTAATACAATGAAGAAACTAATGGTACATGAGAAGCAGTGGAAAAACTGAAGGAAACAAGAAGACAGATTGTATTACTTCAATATATTTACATGATAGCTAGCAGGCCTATAAATGGGCTAGATAGTATGGCTCAAGAAGCCAATAGGCAATGGAGAAGTTACACCTCAGATTATATTCTTTTTAAGGAATACAAAGTATTACAGTTATTCATAATTCATGTTCTAATAAAAAGCCTTTCCACCATCACTACTCCCACAAGAGTGGGGAGAAGACCAGCGGCCTCTCCTACCTACTATCATACATAACAAGATCTCATAGTTTATAAGGTTCTCCTTTCCAGCATCAGAGGTTTTTATAGGAGAATAATTTTTATAAGATTTAAAGTTTTTTTTTCCTTGGAAAACCCACTGAGGGGGATACACGTTAATTAAAGTTAAAATTATAAGGTACTTAATGGGGACCTTCAGCTCGCTAATGCTCAGAAGAGCTAAAATAAAAAGTAAAAGAAAATATATGAGCCAAAGGTCCCCTTTAAAAAATATTACAAAATAGCCTAGGTACATGATAGGGTGGCCATGAGTCAGCACACAAAAAAGAAAGAACAAATTATACTCATTCATTAAATTCATTCGCCAAATAAAGCTTGTTTGCATGGGGCACCAGAAATCAGCTACATCCTATACATTGAACCCAAAAAACTATCCATACAAAGATATAGAGACAACACCACCAACCTGCAAAAGAAAACTATAATAATAATGCCAAAAAAGGATAACCATAACATAACAACAATCAATAATAACCTTAAAGCAGAAGATCTATAAATATCTAATAGCAGGGACCACATTAGAAAAACTCTTCAAAGTGTCATAAGATTTATAAGAGATATCATAAATAGCAGCAGGATAATTGATAAGCAAGTTAGAAATAGCCAAATCAACCTTTAGAACCCAATCAACCTTTAGAACCAACTTCCACATCTAAAATGAGGAAACAGCGTGATGAAAGACCCATAAAGGGGCCGAAAATTTTGAAATCTACACCTGTGAAATAATTGTTGTAGGAGATGGGGAAATAGCTATCATGGATGCCACCACTAGTAGTTACAGAGCCGGTTAAGATTAATACACCACATCCTAAAAATTTAAGATAGAATGAAACACTCATAATTGAAGGAACAATCAACACACCAGCAAAATCACGTCTAAAAATAGCCCTCCAAATAGCAAGGATAACCCTTTTTAATAAGGAAAAACAATTCAGAAGATCGGTAATGTAAATAATTTGGAAAATAGAGCTAAGGAAGGAAGTAACTGTAGAGACATCATGAAGAAAACTCAAATGCCACTCAATTCTCAACCCAAACACAATCATGCACACCCAAAAAATTGTTCAGAGGACGCAAGTATTAGAAGATGCAAAACGGCAATAGGGAAAAACAATCATGAAACATATAAAAACACTGTGATCCTGGCCCATCCACCCAAAACTAATAATAATCAATACAGAGATTCCAAGACTCATCAACCAATAGGAAATTCCAACAAATCTAAAGTAACCACCAAGGAAACATACCAGACTTAAATCTCATAAAGCCAACAGTTAAGGTTCAAATCAAGATTCCAATTGATATAATCATAGATCAATCCCAGACCATCATTACTAGTATTAATTCTAAAATCTAACAAATAAAAGTAATAAAAAGATTGGATCCCAAAGGGGTAAAAAACAAGACAAGAATAACAACTTAACAAAGCAGACCACAGCATGGCAAAAGACATAGTAAATCCAAAATAAACTTTCTCATATGGGATAGAATAAAAGAATAATGGCATTAAGTCAAAGTGGAACTTGCTCCCATTAAAACATAAACCCATCCACCCACAACCATTTAAATGGTACAAACGAAGATAAAGATAGCACAACACAACAGAAAAACAACTCAGCCATATGAAGAGAAGGCAAACCAATGTCGTTCCAACCACCAGAAATAACATAAAAAATACTTAGAAAAGATCATCAACATTAAGAAGCAACAAAAAAAAACTCAATAAAACCCACACAGAAGATGGGCTAATTAAAACAAATATAAGTGAGGAAAAAAAGATCTAATCTAGTCAACCCTTTAATCTCCGAGGTAAAAATTGTTCAAACTCAATTCTTGATATCTCTTAACATATAAAAATTAGCATGATTGGAATAATAGTTTCCCTTAATATAATGAATCAAGAGCATAACATCCACATCAATTCAAACATTAGTGATGCCTAAGGAGATGCATAATTGAAAACCATAAAAAGACTCTCAATTTCAACTTTAAAAGTAGTATTAGTCATAGAAGGGCACGCAATGGCAGCAATAATAAAATAATTAAAATCTTTGATAATACCACCATAACCAGCATTCATATTATTCCTAGACCCATCATTATTGAGCTTAAAATTGCCTCCAAATGCTTTCTCCAATTAACAATTTTATCATTTAAAATGGAGGATGGGAAAGAAAAAGTCAAACAAAAATCACCAGTAACATGCTTAAAACCTTTAAAAGAGTCACCCTTTAATAAATTATCCACAAACAATTGATTAATTTTTTCATTGATTTTAGAAATAATACTTGAAGCATTCAATTTAATTTCATCATGCCTAGAATCATTCATACTACTATATAAAAACCAACAAATGATGATAGGGAGGATGTTCCTAATGTGACCTTTAGTAGGGGTGAACCACTACTTAAGAAGATTGATAATAGAGATATAGAGAGTATATGATTGCATATTAAAAATGCAATCAAAAGGTAAACAAACTTTCATAGCAATCAGGCCGTGAATAAAATTATTGTTCATATTTTCAATATCATAGCAACATTGACATTTGGAGACTACATAAAAACCTTTTCTTTGTAAAATAGAATATAGAGTTATGTAATTATGCAAATCCTCCAAAAGAGAAATGAATAAGTGGGAGGAAACCTAGCATGCCAAAAAGCCAAATAAAGAGAGTCTTTAGGAAAAGTTTGCCTAATAGAGTTCCAAACCTGTTTAATAGAAAACTTACCATCATTAAAAAGATTAAAGAAAATGCAGTCCTCATTATCCAAATGAATGGAAATATTGATAATTAAATTGATAATAAAATTTGGCACATAACTAGTAATATTGTTTAATATTCCAGCTCCCTTGATAATAAAAATCTTGACTTTCCAAGCAGAAGTGAAGGGAGTATTTAAAAGATTGTCAATAGAAAGATTACACAACCATTTATATTGTCGAAATAAAATGTTACCAGCTCGCAGACCCATTGGATAAACTCTTTAGCTTCCCACTTAGTATGACATAATCTTTTCCACATAAAAGACTCAACTTGTTTGAAATAATAATTGAGAGGATGTTTCCTAACATAATATTTTGGGACCATGAACTTGGCCGAAAAACTCTTTTGAGCTCTAAAGGCATACCAAAGTTCATGAAAAAACATTTTGGTCATATCCGTGAATGTTTTAAAGCCTAGTCTCCTCTCATCAACAGCTCTAGAAAAAATTTTCCAAGACCCCCACACTATAGCACATTTACCATCTTTGACACCCTAGAGAAATTTATTGAATATCATCTCCAATATATTACAAAAATTTAAATTGGACAATGAGTATGAAGCAGAAAAATAGGAATCAAACTAAAAATAGATTTAATAAGAACTAGCCTTCCACAAAATGAAAGGAAATTAAAACCACATGAATAAAGTTTATTGTGGATAATAGTAAAAATATCATCAAATAAATGGGAGTGCTTTATACCCTTGAAATGAGGTGTACCCAGGTACTTCAACAATATTTTTTTTAACAAAATTTTCTTTCAATACTAGTAACCCGCTTAGAGGATGTAGAATTAGCATGAATAAAGCAGCTCTTGGAAGGGTTAAAAGTTAGACCACTAGCACGTTGAAACTTGTTAAGATATTTAAATAGAATATAAAGCAATTTAATAAAACCATTAGTGAAAATAATAAAATTATTAGCAAAGCTCAAATGGGAATTAGTAAAGCCACTAGCAATTCTAACCTGCATACTAGAATGAATTCTAAAGAGATCGTTAATACCATAGGATAAGAATTCCATAATAATAATGAAAAGATTAGGGGAGAGAGCATCCCCTTGCCTCAAAACATGCAAAGATTTCAAAAAGCCATGGTACATACCATTGATAATAATAAAAAAGAAACAATTCTTAATGTTATTCTTAATTAGATAAATGAAATGCATATGAAAAACCAAGTCTTCAAAATATTATAAAGAAAGCCCCAATTCAGATTGTCATAAGCTTTGTAATATCAACTTTAAAAACTTTATTACCACCAGTAACCTTAGCATGCAAATCATGAACTAATTATTTGGAAAGTAAAATATTATCAAATATAGACCTACATTTAATAAACCACATTTACTACAATTAGATAATATTAGGTAAAATCAGTGCTACTCTACCCATAATGATTTTGGCAATAAGTTTATTAAAAAAGGTAAATAAACAGATGGGATGATAATCTTTCCAAAAATTAATGTCACTAGACTTAGGAATTAACACTATAGAAGTAGAAGTGAAGCATTTAGGGATAGGGTTACCCAAGATGAAATCCACAATAGCGTTAATAAGGACATCATATCTTTCATGGTCTGACAATTTTCTTTTTCCAAAGAAACCTTAGTCAAAAATAAGTTCTTCTCCTCGGCAATAATAGTAGGAATAAAAGAAAAATCAATGTTTGGATATGGAAAAAAATCTTTATTGAATGCATTCTCAAAGTACTCAATACCAGAAGTAAAAATCAAATCAAGGTTTCTAATTACATTACCATCTGAAGAAATGACCTTATGAATTTGCCTAATCACCTTATTATTGATATCAATATTATGAAAAAAGGAGTTATTGCGATCACCTTCACAATAAATTTAGAAGAAGTTTTCTTCCTCCAAAGAAGCCTTAGCTTCATTGAGAGTGGAAAATTTCTCAAAAGAAGAATCTTGCATATAAGACATATTTGCATTGTCAACATTTTTTTAGCAAGCAAAATGCTTTAGAAGAAATTTTTAAATATGTAATTATTCCACAAGGACAATTTTTGTTTAAGTCTCTTAAGTTTAAACCACAACCTAGCCATATATTCTCGAATCTAAAAGGTTGATCAATATTTTTTACTATTCATAATAATATTTAACAACAAAGGAGAATGGTCAGATAAAGTTTTTGTTAAATGTTCAATGTGAGTAGTTCGATAAGTAGTAATCCAATAATATTAAAAATAATATGATCTAATCTTTTCCATATAGTGCCCTTATTCCAAGTAAAAATATTACAAGAAAACCCAATAACATGAAGATTATAATTCATGATCATGTAATTGAAATCCTCTATAGCACAATAATTAGGCAGATTGCCTCCTAATCTTTCAGAAGCATTAGTAATATGATAAAAATCCCACACACTAACAAAGGGGCCTTAATAGAGGAAGAGAAATTAATAAGATGGTCCCAATGAGTTTTCCTACCTAACCTAGAATAAGAAGCATAAACAAAGGAGGCATAACAGGAGACATTATTAAAAGTAATGTTAGTATGAACCAATTGGAGAAAATCTATAATAATATCTAAATAAAATAAAATGCTTCAAAAAATTCAATTTTTATTATTACAGTTGTCAAAAGCCAATTCAAAACCCAATTTAAAAAGAACATAATATAATTTAGTAACAAAAATTAAAGACTCAATTAAAATAAAAAGGTAAATATCATAAATCCTATAAAAGTTTTCAACTCTATTAAAATTAAAGAACCACCCAAACCCCTAAGATTTCACACAAGGGATTTAACCATTAATAGATGGATTAGAAGATCTAGTGACCCTTGGAGTGATGCCAAACATATTCTTATTGTTCTTACCCTTCTTTCTGAAATAGAAGTATAACCTTCCTCATTATTTTCATCCTTACCATTAGGAGATGACATAGAGTTAATAGTGGTTCACTTGAGATCATCCTTAGAAGATAAAATATTATAAGAATCAATTTCCCCTTCCTCCATATAATCAACCTTATCCCCAAAGTTTAGCTGAATATTTCTAGAAGCATGATCAGATCCAATTTCACACTTGGCCCTCTTAACTTGATATAAAGCACAAATATTTTGTTCATTTTCTTGACAATGTGAAAATTCTTCCTCACCCTCAACATTCTCCCCCAAACCATGATCAACCTAATACACTAAAGCTTGTTAAATAATAGAGTTCACTCTATCTATAACATACTGACCATCATTATTACCTTCATCTAGATTACCTTCACTCCTAATGGAATTATCAAAAGGTTCATTCTCTATGTCCTCACCATAGGCTTTTGGTTCCTCCAAAATCATATTCTGAGCCTTTTCCTTATGAATAATATGATTTTCGTTCTTACAAGGTTCACCATTAATTTTTTCAACAACAGGTTTAGAGGCCACACTCTTCTTTCTAAGCTGAGGATGGACAACAAAACAATCATTAATAGAATGTTCATATACTTTGCAATGAGTATAAAAATCTAGAACATATTCAAACTTCGCTTTCTAAAATTATCTAGAAGTTTTAGACCCAAGCCAAACATACCAAAACAATCATGAATCACATCCAGATTAGGTCTATGTACCAAAAATTTCCCAACAATAGTGAACTGAAAGGGAATTGCAAGTTTGCAAAAATTGTCATCAGACAAAAAAAAGAGAAGGAAAACATTTTACTATCAATTTTGTGAAAGAAAATGATGGATCCTTTGAAGAGGATGTTTTGGCAAGAACATCATGAAAAGAATGTGATATAATGCTGCTACCATCATTTCCAAAAAAGCTTTCTCAAATAATAGCAGAAGCGGAAGGAGGAACCCCCAAGGGCTCATAACATCAGAAGATGGACCACGCACCATGAAATGAAATGAAAATGACCTAAGGCCATGTGGCCTTTGAAGAAAGGAACAATGAAAACTGAATTATAAAAAGCTCGGTAAATAGATGAAAAACTAAAATGATTTCCAATCTACAGTAGAAACCAGATGAGAGAATAGCAGAATCCAAATATGCCCAAATGTCACCAGCCAGAGAGCTGTTGATAAGGCAGAGAGGTTAAAAATGAAACACATTCATACCTAGATGTAAGATGGTTGATATAAGATTTAAAATTATTTAAATTCTAGATCTATGAACATTTAGCTTGATAAAAGAAATGTCAAAAGTTATTTGATGGATCTATTTATACTATATATCTCCTAGAAGAATTATGTAATATAAGTTATGGACTGGGGAGGCTTTATTTGAGAATAAAAAAATCATTGAACTAAAATAGACTTTGCTTGCAAAAACCTTATGATTGTCAATCTTCCAATATGGGTTTTATCTTGGGAGAGGGAGAGGAAGCCTATGGGAGTTTAATAGAGAAAACTTTGGCTATAGGGAGCTTTGGATGGTGAGATAAGTTTCAATCAATGAAATGAACACAAGTGACAAATTAAAACACTCAGAATGAAACCAAGGGTTAAGATTGACCATAGTTGATCTCTAGATATTTTCCTTATGTCCTAGGTAGTTAGGTGTGTAGGCAATAGATTGGGAAGGATAATCCAAGGTGGAAAGAGAATTTTTGGAATTTTGCTCTTGGGGGGACTACTTAGGTTAACATGGGATAAACTAGGGCTTTGAGGCTAGTTAGAGCTTTCTTAGGAAGGTTCTAGAGTAATTTTTAGTGGCTTGAAGAAGCTAGTAAAAAGTGGAGAAGCCAACTCAAGAGGGCCAAACCAAATTTGTCCGTTTGGGCATTTTTTTATGGATTTAATTATTTTGTCTTGTAAAACTTGGTCAAGCCACATAGGATAAACTATTATAAATCTCTAGAGGTAGTTTAGGGGGAATGCATGAGGTATGATGCATTGGGTTTCTAATTTAAATTTTTGAATTAATTTTATATAAATTTTACCAATTTTGAAAAGGTTGACAAAGTCAATACGAAAAAAAAAAAAGAATTTGAGTGTTTGGTGAAATTGGGCTTTATTGAATTTCAGTACTTGACCAAAAGTAATCATGTTTGAATACTTTTAGGTAGAGTTTATTAAGTCAACTGTTGATTGGGCTAGGTTAAACAAACAAGTTCTTTCAACTAGGATCTAAGTTTAAGTAAAATTTTTAATGTTTTGAGGAGATTAAGGTTTGTTCAATCGTGGGTTTAATCAATTGGGCTAGGTCATTTGTGCCAAATTGGTCAAACATTCAGTTACCAAATTTGTGCTAATGAGCTGAATGTGTGATGTTCCAAAGGGTGAGGTTTGCATAATGATTGAAGTCAAGGAGTCAATAAACTAAAAAGAACAAATTATTAGGCATGTTGATTGTAGTTTAAGATTTGAATGTTTAGATGTTCTAAGACACAAATTAGATCAACATGTCCATATTACAAGAGGTGTAAACTTTAAAGAAGTTAAATTCATCAAGTCGGTGAAAGTTATGCATCATTATAGAGAATAAAAGATGTTCTTGAGTATCAAAGATTATGAAGCTTCAACAAGTAATTAGAATAAAGAGATCTAGAAAAGTTTATTAAATTTTGGTGTTCATCCCATTTTGGTTATACCCCTTCATCTCCACCTAAATCTTTCTAGTTAAGTAACCAACCAATTAAAATCTCTGATTTCTCTTTAGTTCACCAATCACAATGAGTTAATAAACACCCTTAAGATGGTATCCAATCATCTTCTTACCTTAATGTGAGGAGGGTGAAACCACTAAACGAGTAGACTCCAACATATATAGAGAGAAGTTTTGGTGACCTAAAATGTTTCCACTAAATTAGCACTTATTGCAGTTAAAGAATGCATAGTGGAGGAATTTAATAAAAGTACAAGTAAATATCCGATAGAGCTTGCAATCAATAGAGAGAATTCTCACTTTGATCCACACTATTTGTCTAAAAGATCCATGGAAGAAATTGTGATTGAACTTATAGAGAGTATACATAAAATAGGTAAAGAAGTGTCCATTGAACTAGCCATAATGAGACAACATAATGAAGAGATGTCTCCAAAAATTTAAATTGTTCATACAATGGCGTCAACTCTAAAAGAGAAAGATAAAGCTAAAGTAAATCCTTTATATGTTAAGGTTGAGGAAGGCGCTTCACTAGATTTGACCCTATGTTTATTAGATTTGGTAAGATAGAAAGAAGAATAATTATATCACCTCCTAATGTATATTCACAATGTTTGTAGGAATAAAGAATATGTTTTATAGATAAAAATAAATCTATAATGTTAGTAAGAGAATCATTAGAATATGCTTATAAAAATCAAATTTTAGAAAAATAGGTAAAAGAGGTATTTGAATAATCATAGGGTATTTCATCTGTTCTAAGGGGTAGACCATACATAAAAGAATATGATGTAATCCTATATCCAAACTAATTTGTTACACCTTTAAAAAAGAATTTCCATAGCACATGTAATCTTAATAAGCATCTAAAACATTTTAAGACCACTTGTTGCAACAATGAAGGAAGTGATGCATTGTTATTTTGATAGTTTATTAATAATCTATCATGGATTATATTTGATTGTCCATATCTTTGTAGAGTTAGAAAGTTCCCTTATTAAAAAAATTATCAAAGTGAGACTTCATATCACATTCGGGGATCTTGTTATTAAGAAATTAAAACTTAAGGAAAATTTAATAGATTATCTCTTGAGATGGTAGAAATTTAGGCTAAAGTGTGAGCCTTAGTTGTAAGAACAACATTAAAGAAATCTTAATAAATAATATTCATTGTTCCATAGCCTTTTTACTCAAAAGGTTTTTTATAAAGGCATTTTACATGTTGTTGATTAAAGCGTCTAGTCTCCAAGATTCAGCCTCTTAATTGTCCTTCTTAAAAAACCAGTATTTAACAAACATAAAGTTTTTAAAACCCTAAAAAGTATTGGAAAATAAATATGGGTCAGTATCCATAGTTGATGAAAGTAAATGCTTGATGAAGGTGCAAGTGGAGAATTTTACCTGTACTTCTTAGTATTAATAATATTGTAAATCTTAGAAGGAATAATAATTTAAACCCTAGTCCAATCTCAATCTAGAAGTGGACATGTGGAAACATTTAGATCGTATTCTTTTTAATGTTTTGTGGATTAATTATAGTAAAAACACCATTATAGAGCATTTATATAAAACTTGCTCTGACCACTCTTCTCTCCTGATTGGTATAAAATCTAGGCAACATGGCTCTTCTCATTCTTTTAGATTTCAAAATATGTGGATGTTAGATAACTCCACTGATTTGGTTAAAGATAATTAGGAGGCTCCTCTTCATCCTAACAACAATTGTGTTGGGATGACTAGATTGTGGCTTAAACTCAAAAGACTTAAGTATAAACTTAGTTGGTGGAATATGAATATTTTCAAAAACCTTTTCTTTAATATTTTAGATGTGGAAGAGAAAGTTAACTCCTATGAGCTTATTCATCAAAATAATCCTTCTTATGTTAATTTAATTCAATTAAAAGAGGCTAAAAATTTATTGTTTAAGTTTCAAGAGCAATATTTATTGGAAACAAAAATCTACTTCTAAACTTCTAATTGAAGGGGATAATAATACTAAGTATTTTCATTCTTTGGTCAAGAAGAATATGCAAAAATGTTTCATTCATCGAATTAATCTTAATGATGAGATCATTATTGTGGATGAGGAGGAAATTGCTAAGTCTGCGGTTGAGCATTTCACTAAGATTTTCAATAAAAATTTTGATCCGCATCTAGTTGACAAACTTAAGCTTATTCCCTCTTCCATTAATGACGATGACAACTATTTACCCTCATTAGAGAAAGTCAAGAAGGTTGTTTCTTATATGAATGTTGATTTTGCTGGTCCTGATGGGTTTACTACTAATTTTGTTTTTCAAAAAGCTTAGTTTATTATTTATTATGATTTATATGTTTCTATTTTGGATTTCGTTAAGGGTAATTCTATTCCTAAAATTTTTTCTAGTACTTATATTATGCTTATTCCTAAGAAAGTGGCTTTTATTAAATGGGATGATTTTCAGCCTATTAGTCTATGTTCTTTCTTTAATAAACTGATTTCAAAAATCCTGATGAATTGGTTATCTTCTTCGCATTCTAAAATTATTTCTCGTTATAAAATGAGCATTGTTAAAGGTAGAGTTATTACTAACATTATCCTTTTGGCTCAAGAGATCATTCAAGATCTGGACCTCAAAGTGAGAGGTGGTAACATAAATTTTAAATTAGATATTACTAAATCCTTTGACAACATCAACTGGAAATATTTGTATCACATTTTACAACTTTATGGTTTTAATTCTACTTTTATTAGTTTAATTCAAAATTGTATTGAAAGTTCTTAATTTTTTATTATTGTGAATGGAAAAAAGCAAAGGTTTTTTTAAATCTATGCATGGTATTAGACTAGGTTATTCTATCTCTCATGCTCTTTTCATAATAGCAGCTAAGTACCTCTCTAGTGGTCTTACCCACCTCTACGAAACTCACTCAAACATTTACTTTAGAACGTTAAGTGGCTTACCTATTTCTCATTTAAGTTCTATTGATGATGTTATTATTTCTTCCAGTGTTTTTGTGAATAATGTTAGTATGGTTATCTGTTTCTTGAATAATTTTGAGCTTTTGAGTAGCTTAAATCTAAATAGAAATAAATGATGTTTTATCACGACTAAGAATTTGCCTAGTGATCTCATTAGAAGGAGAATAACTGCCATATAATCCTGAAACATCAACATAGTATTAGACATTATAATATTTAGATTTAGTTAATCAAGAAATTCCTAAAATAAACTACAACATCTTAGCTCATCTCAAAAACTGACATACAAAGCTGAGTATTTATGATGCTTTTGTCTTATCTAGAGAAATAAGGAGGCTTTAATCAAATATTTATTGAATCTGGAGATCTCCTTTCTTAGTTAACTTCAACACAGCCACAAGAAGCATTATACTTTAAAGTGGATTCAAGAGTAACATTCCAGAAAGAAGATGTATTATTGATAACTTTCAACCATAATCAACCATTATATGTATATATAAAAGAAGAAAACTTCATGTTGTCCCTTATCCTTATTGATCTAAGTGCATCGATCAACATTATGGCTCTTAGAACACATGTCTACCTAATAGTCAATTTTTGCAAACTAAATTTTGATAAAATGATGTTTTGGGAATTCAATGAAAAAGGAGAGTGGGCTTTGGTCTCTATAAACCTTATCTTAGAAATCAATGAAATAATAAATTAAAGCAATGATTCACATAATAGATTTAGAGGCTTCTTTTAATACATTCCTTGGTATACCCTTGCTTCAAAATTATAGAATGGTGCCCAGCAGACTTTATTAGTGGATTAAATCCTCTTATGATGGTGTTAGACATTGTATTAATATTGATATATAATCATACTCAATTCATAAAGTAGGCATTATTGCAACTTGAGCTCACAAGTTGATATTTTTTATGATAACAAACATTATGGCTCACATATTTATGTCTCCTAGTATTTTCATTATATACTTGCTTGTTTGTATAATAACATTTCATGAACACCATGTACCATCCAATGAAGAATAAGAGCTCAATATTAGGTAGAATAAGATTATGCTGTAAAGAGTCCGTAATATTCATTAATATAATTTTGGTTTCTTGAGTCAAGTCATGTAAAAGTGTTTGCTAGCTTTGTGTCCATGCACATACACACTCAAGGGAGTGTGATCTAGTTAAAACCAGAAGTTCAAGTTTTAAACTAACCTTACTCGACAATTTTGATCATCCAAGATGATTAGCTCATTGAACTAATCGTATTGGATGATTTTGATTATCCAGGATGATCCTTAATGATCTTGAAAAAAATAGCTGCCAATAATAATTTAGGTAATGATTTAAGATTCAAATATTGTTTTAATCATTCTAGATAATCTAGATCATCTTGGATGATCAATACCAATCATGTTTAAATTGATCATGTGATTAGGAGACTAATTATGATTAAATTATTCAATCACATCTTCCTGGATGATCTGTATATCATACTAGATGATGTCTACTGACATATTTGATTTTCCTAAATAATCCAAGAAGAATTTCCATAATTTTTCTTCTAATTTTCTAGGATGATCCACAATATTATACTGGACGATTTGTATAAATTTGAACTAATCATCCAGGACTATCCTGAGATCGTCTAGGACTATCAGGTCTAATTCTACATATTGTCCTAGACTATCCTACGATTGTACTAGATGATCTCTGGCACTAGAATTGAGTTTTTTAGGGTTTTCTGAAGCCCTCTATTTAAGCACATTGTACTGGGCAATCCTGTGATCATCCTAGATGATCTTTGCCACCAGAATTAATTTTTAGGGTTTTTTTAAAGCCCTCTATTTATACCTTATCAAGGCACTTTATAAGTACCTTTGGCAGCCATTGTGTCTTCGTTCTTCTAGAGAAAACTTGAAAATGGAACTTAAAAGTGAGAAAAAAAAGGGTAGAGTTTGAGAGGGAGAAGATCCTTGGAGGGGGTTTCAAGGAAATGTAGAGGGGGTTTCATACAATTGCTCCTACAAGCATTCACCTTAGTACCATTAGATTCAAGGTTCATCCTGAGGAAAGTTTTGGAAAAAAGAATATCTCTTTGGTGTCAAAAGATACGGCTAATCTGCTGCACTGGGGAAGGTGAAAGTGATTTTGTAAGGGCTTCTTTGCCTAGCTATAAGGGCTAAAGAAGAGTCACTAAATATTTAGTACAATACTTAGAGGGTGCCTCCGAGGAGTGGACATAAGTCAAGTTGGACCAAACTACTATAAATCTGATGTGTTATTTCTGATTATTTTATGCACTTCATTTTAACTATGATTAACTACTTTGATGAAATCTCTGATTAATCTTTTTTATTATTAATTTAATTTATTTATATTATAAAATATAAAAAGATTTTTCTTTTAGTTAAAGAAGTTTTTAAAAATTTAATTCACCCCCCCCCCCCCCCCCCCTGGTAAGCCTTGGGACTAATTCCTTAGGATTTAACACCCCTCACAAACTTTTAAGTGGTATTAGAGTGTGATTAATAAATTAAGTTATTGAAAACTTTTGAATTTTGATCAATTGCTAATTTTTGTAATTGAAATATTATGAAAGGTTATTCAATCACCCGACCATATTTATTTTAAAATATTACTTTTGATTTTTGGAAAATTTGTATGTCTACTTTCTTATAATCAATTGATTATCAAATGTAGCCTATGATTCTAACTGGTTATTATATACCATCACGTGTTAAAGATAAAATTAAAAATGATATTCCTTTTAATTAATGGAGTATGGTAGAACAAATTATTGCTCAATTGAATGCTAAATATTTGAACTATTTTTTTGTTTTAAATTCTGAAGATTATATGTTAATGTCCACATGCACTACGGGCAAGAAAATTTGGGACAAATTACACACTACATATGAATGTACTAGTGAAGTAAAGAAATTTAGGTTGAATATATTAATGCAAGATTATGAACTTTTTTGCATGAAATCTTATGAGATGATCTTAGATATGTATATTATGTTTACTCAAATTATGACATCATTATATGCTTTAGATAAATAATTTTCAAACTTTAAAAATGTCAATAAAATTATATATTGTCTACTTGATAAGTTTGATGCCAAAGTTGCTTCTATTTATGAATCAAAAAATTTTCATGATTATTTTATTGATAATTTGAATGGCTCACTCATTGCCTATGAGAAAAGTTTGGGTCAAGACTTTTGAATGCAGGTGAAATGACAGTTCTAAAATCTAAATACACGGAGAAAAGTGGCTTAGTAAATCATGAAAGCGATGAGTTAACAAGCAAATTGGAAAGCCTAATAAAGCATAAGCATAAGCATCAACAAAAATGGAACAAATATAAAAATGGTATGAATGCTATGATTTCTTCTGACATTATTTTCTTTGGATATAAGAAATTTGGACATATGAAAAATAAGTGCCATAATTTGAAAATTATTGCTGCAAAAGAAAAGGGTAAATATAAGCAAGTTGTAAAAAGGATAAATAATAAAAAGCAAAAATTCTCCTAAGCAGACCTAGCTCCAGAATCATCAAATCAAGAGCAAGATGATGTTTAAAGCCTTCTTTGTGTGTTTATTTATTTTGTGTATGCATGTATATTTTTTGTTCCATGTGTTTTTATTTAATTTTTATATTTTCTTTGGGTTTTTTTATTCTTCTTAGTTTTTTTTTATTTTGTTAAAATTTTAAATTAGACTTTACATGTCCCTTTTCTAAGTTTTCTCTGATCAACGCACATGTATCTTTTTACAATTTCAAAAATTAAATTTAAAGATCATTTTTTTAAGAAAATGAAAAATTTACCTCCTATTTTTCTTAAATTATTATGTAGGTTGTAGCTGACTTCTCTAAAAATAGTCAAAGGAGGGAAACTCTTGATCTTGTTTTTCTATCTCATTTCTTAAAGAGGCTATTTTACTTTTGATTCAAAATCTTTATCAAATTATAAATTTGATAAAGAAATTGAACTTTTTTATCTACCCATATTTTTTCTATCTTATAGAGATCTTTTACATGTTGTTGAATCCACCTGATTATTTTCTTAATCAAGCAATTCATTTTTATCACTAGAATGGATTTGTTTTAGTTTTTTAAATTACAAAAAGGAAGCAAATTTATTGAAAAGAAAAGAGGCATGAAATGAGCCTAAATCTTAAAAGATGTGTAATGACTCCAAATATATAAAGATACATAAAGTGTATCAAAAATCAAAATATGAGCAATGACGTTAAATATGGAAGATACACAAAGTTTATCAAAAATCGAAAGATGCATAAAGTGCGCTAAAAACTAATAAAGATGAACAAAATGAGCTCACAATTAATTAGCTTACCTTTCTTGTATTTCTTAAATCTTAAGAAAACTCTTTTATCTATTGATATTTTTTATACTTGAGTTTGAAACTCATGATTCTTGATTCACCAATTTTTGCATTAATCTTCTATTAGATTCATGAAAGTAGTTTTGAAAAGATTAGTGTTTTCTTCTCTAATTTATTCCTTGATTTAGATGTTGACTTAAAACGTTTTTTAGCCTTGAGCTTGGATTAATAATTTTTGAATCTCTAATCATTATGGGTTATCTGTTGTCAATGCATGCCTTACTAAATTTTTGAAAAAAATCAAGAGGTAACTTTCTCATTCCAAGAAAATTTGAAATTTCAAACTTATTCTTCTAAAAACATCATCTTTACTAGATTATGGATCATTTATTTTTTGTTATTAGATTTTTACTATTTTGGTTTTCTGTACTCCTACTTTTTATAATGTTAAAGGGGGAGAATGTACTGTTATTTTTGTGGATCTATTTTTATTTATCTTTTTATATAGTTATTTATTTTGTTTTACTCATTTTATTTTAAAATAAGAATTAAAAAGAAAAGTCTTTATTTTCCCTTAATTTTAATTTTTTATCTTAGTGAGAGGGAGATTAGGAGAAAATACTTTTAGTTTGCAAAATTCACCAGTAATGTTTGTCATCATCAAAAAGGGAGAGATTGTTGTAGCTCGAGCTCACAAGTTGGTATTTTTTATGATAACAAACATTATGGCTCACATCATTATGTCTCATAGTTTTTTATTATATACTTGATTGTGTGTATACTAATATTTTAGGAACACCATGCACCATCCAACGAAGAATCATAGCTCAAGATTGGGTAAAATAAGGTTATGCTATAAAGATTTTGTAATATTCATTGACGTAATTTTGATTTCTTAAGTCAATTCATGTAAAAGTGTTTGCTAGCTTGGTGTCTATACACATACACACTCAAGGGAGTGCTATCTAGTCAAAACTATAAGTTTAAGTATTGAACTAATCGTACTTGTCAATTTTGATTATCTGAGACAATCAACTCATTGAACTAATCATACTAGACGATTTTGATCATCCAGGACGATCCTTTATGATCTAGGAAAAAATAGCCGCCAATGATATTTTAAGCAAGGATTTAAGATTCAAATTTTATTCTAATTATTCTAGACAATCTATATCATCCTGAATGATCAATGCCAATTATGCCTAAATTGATCATATAATTATGAGACTGATTATGGTTAAATTATTCCATCAGATCATCCTAGACGATCTATATATCGTATTAGATGATATTTTCCAACATATTTGATTTTCCAAAATTGTCCAAGATGAAATATCATAATTTTTCTTCTAATCATCCAGGATGATCCACAATATCATGCAGGATGATTTGTACAAATTTGAACTAATCATCTAGGACTATCCTGAGATCATCTACGACTATCAGGTTAAATTCTGCATTTCATCCTGGATGATCCTGCGATCATACTGAACGATCTTTAGAGCTAGAATTAACTATTTAGGGTTTTTTTGAACCCTCTATTTAAGCACATCGTTTTTGATGATCTTTGCTGTCAGAATTAATTTTTATGGTTTTTGAAAGCCCTTTATTTATGCTTGTCAAGGCACTTTGTAAGTGTCTTTGGCAGTAATTATGTCTTTGTTGTTCTAGAAAAAGTTTGAAGAGGGAACTTGAAAGAGAGAGAGAAAAGGGTGGAGTTTGAATGGGAGAAGATCCTTGGAGGGGATTTCAAGGGAGTTTGGAGGGGGTTTGACATGGTTTCTCTAGCAAGCTTGCACCTTAGTACCATCGAATTCAAGGTTCCTATTGAGGGAAGTTTTGGGAAGAAAAAGATCTCTTTGGTGTCAAAGGACCCAGTTACTTCGCTGCACCGGGGAAGGTGGAAGTGATTTTGTAAGTGCTTCTCCATCTAGCTGTGAGGGATAAAGAAGAGTAACTAATATTTTAGTGCAATACTTGGAGGGTGCCTCCGAGGAGTGGATGTAAGTCAGATTGGACCGACCACTATAAATTGTGTGTGCTCTTTCTAATTATTTTTCGCAATTTATTTTTACTACGATTAATTTCTTAGGTGAAAGCTCTGATTAATATTTTTATTATTGATTTAATACATTTATGCTGCAAGATATAAAAGATTTTTTTTAGTTAAAGAAGTTTTGAAATATTCAATTCACCCCTCCCCCTTCTTGGTTAGTCTCGAGACTAGTTCTTTAGGGTTTAACACCACCCCTCACGAACTTTCAGGCATATAAGAAAAAATGCATTACATAATGTACCAAAAAAAAGCAAATGGTCTTCTTTTAAAACATTAAAGAGGCTAAAGAAAAAGGAGAAATAAAAGAAAAGGAAAAGGAAAAAAATAAATCAAAAGAAAGAAATAAAGGTAAAGCGTGCCATCCTTAAACATAATATTTACTGGCATCATGCCCATCTTTTCTAAAGCATGGTTGAATGGCTCAACGAGTTAGAGGGGGCGATAGAGGAGGACAAAATTAAAGTTTGCTAAATAGTGAGAATGAATAAATATTAGTAAAAATGTTTGTAACACATACTAGTTTGGAATTAAGCTAGGTGGAGTAACCATATATATTTGAGTAAAATAAAAAGGCTATTGAATACATAAATATCATTTAATAACCAATGTATGATGTTTCTTTGTAGGTAGATAGCAATGAGGATTGAGTCTAAATAATTTGAGAAGATAATCGATAAAAGTGTACCTTTGAAAAGTTTAAGAAGAATGTAACTTTAACCCCATTATCTAAAAAAGATATAGCTGGGTTGGTGGTAAAAGTCTGTCTAGCACTAAATCCAAATTTTAAGGATTTAAAAATTTTCCCTTTCACTAGAAAAAGTATAAAAACTTATGTAATTCTTAGTGATCCCGTTTTAAAAGAAATAGTAGAATTATGTTTTGATTGGTATCCAACTTGTGTTAAAAATTATGCTAAATAAGGTTTAACGCAATGAGCATTAACTGGAGGTGAAGCTCAACAATTTGAAATCTATGGAATATGAATTACTATAAGCTAAAATAAAAAGATGGTGTCGTCTTATGTACTCTTTATATATTTTATGATGATAATTTTTTCTTCGTAATAACCAATAATGTAGAGTCCTATAGTCTCCTTATCATGGATGGTAAATGTTTTAATGAGCTTTTTTTAGACACATCAGATGATCTAGAGAACTCTAGTGTTTGGGATGTAACCCATGAGCTTCAATAGGACATTAAATTAACCACAGATGAAGTAAAAGAAGTAAACCTCGATAATGAAGAAACCATCATATGATCTTTATAAGTACCTTAATTAATGTGGGAAACTTTAGGTGAATCTCTCGGTGTCTTGTTAGCATAACTCAATTAGGAAAAAAATGCATTTTTTTTACCTCAGTTGATTGCTACTTTCGACCGATCAGAAATACCTCACAATTGGAAATATTATTTGGCCTTGATCGTTGCTACTGAGAAGTTAAGGCCCAACATGATTTCTCATATTATGAATATGATATCCAGAGTAAACTCATTATAGTATCTAATAACTAATTCAACTTATTATGATGATTAGCCCATGGTTAATATTTCTATTATAGTTTGATATTATATTTATTCACTTGTTTGTTGTGAAAGGATATGCTCTAATAGATTTCCTAATAACGCATCACATCCCTATAAATTTACCAATAAATTATTGAACTACTGAATGAGCATATCATAAATATAGAAGTAAAGAGAATCTCTACCTAAGATTTTCTTTTAATGGTGCTGCATCATAAAAAGAAAAAAAAAGAAAAAGAACAATGATATATTCACCTAAGGAAAGCTAGTATTAACATAATGTTCGTTACTCTAGATAAAGGTCTGTTATAATGCTCTTACCATATTTCATAATATTTTATAAATAATGAAACATAGTAAGAGGCATAAATTATCTATTTAGAGTTAACCATTATGAATGAGATTAAATAGATCAAAATCTTTGGAGATTCATAGCTATTTGAAAATCTAATTCCTTATCATAAATATGCAATGAATCTCCTTGAGAAAATTTTTAATGTGACTTTGTATCAAATATAATGTCAAATAAATTCTATGATGGATGCCCTAGCAATGATCATAAAGGAATTAGATATTCTTGAAGAAGATTCTAACTTAGTAAAGGTTCAAGGTCATAAGATCTTGACATCCATAAATTTTGAAGACATAAATAAGAAATCTCCAACCAAATTGAAGATTTCACTTGCTATAGATGATGAAGAAGTAGATTGGACACAACCCTTTATTGACTACATGTGAGAAAGCAAGCTCCTTTATAATAAATATATTACTTACTAAATTAAAATAAAATCCTAAACATTTACTTTAGCCAATTGTATATTATATTAAAGATCGTTTGATCAAATATGGTCACATTGACTCAGTAAAGTTTATGCTACGAAAATAGTAGAAAAAGTACATGATGGTTTTTGTGGTACTCACCAATCGAGCATGAAATATCATACATCAAATCATTGCTTTATAGCCTTTTGATAGATGAGATATAGATATAATTATTCTGATTGTTCTTCAATCCTATAGTTATCACGAGTCTAAATTATCAACAATAGATTACTTTTTAATGTTGGCAAAATCCTTCATATTAGGAGAAGATAATGTGTATCATGTATTAAATTTATTTAAATACCATATCATATGTCAAATTGGTTTTCCTTATTAAAACATATCTAAAAATGGTCTATTTTTTTAGAGCAACAAGATAAGAAGCTTTGCAGGACATCTTAAAATTGATTGGAGATACTCAATCATCTTTTACCCTTGAACAAATGGATTAGCTGATGCTCTCAAAAAATACTGGTGTAAATACTAATGAATGTTTTATATAATAATAAGTGTCAATTGATTATAAAGTTGAGAGAATAATTGTTGGCAAACTGAAGCACGTGTAACACTGTACCTCAATCTACACCATTCATTTTAGTCTTTGGAGAAGAGGTTGATCCACCTTTAGAGGTACAATTTCCTTCTTTATAAATTGCAATAAACTACAACATAACTTTAAAAAAGAATGACATACTCTAGTTAGAAGGGCTAAAAGTTTAGAAGAGAAGTGGTTGTAGACTCAATAGAACTTGGAGTTGTATAAAGCACGTATGATTTGAGTGCTTGAAAAATAGTTTTTCTAAAAACTTACCAAGTTAGAGACTCGATACTAGTTATATGAAGACTCTTTTTCTCCCATCACAAGTTCAAAGGTAAATTTGAACTAGCGTGGGAAGTTGTTTTATGGGTAATCATGGATATGCTAACATTTATAATAAGATTTGGGTTCTTTTGAAGGACCCAATGGTTATTGATTTTATTGGTGCTTGTTCTCAATTATTTCATTGACATATTGAACTCCATTAGTGTAAATGACTTGCATCTTTTATTTATACTTCTTCTTCTAGGTTTGTTAGAATAACTCTTTGGTACCAAACCTCCCCCTTCCATTTAAATGTTTTCCTTCCTTGGATTGTCAGTGGTGATTTTAACACTATTTTTGTTCCCTCTAAAAGACATGGTTGAGCTAAACCTATCTATCAGTCCATGGAGGACTTTAACAACTTATTTTTAGATATTGGTTGATATTGATTTTTCTGGAAATATCTTCACTTGGAATCATGGGAATTAGTAGCAATAGATAGATGATTTGCTTTTTAATAACTATATATTGGATTGATTCCTTTAATGGTACTCATGTTGAGATCCTTAGTAGAGCCTTTTTTTATCATTCCCCCCTTCTTATTTGTACTAAGATGTATCATTTTACCTCCCCTTCTAACTTCAAATTTCAAAATACGTGGCTTTTAGAAGATTTCTTCGTAATGATGGTATATAAAAATTGGGAAGCTCCGATCCTTTGCATCATGATAATTCTTTACAATGCATTAATAAACTTTGATTGAAACTCAAAAGTTTGAAATTCAAAATTATTTGGTGGATGGAGAATAATTCAAAAAAATTTCTCTAATATTTTGGCTACTGAAGCTAATATGAATTCCATTGAGAATATCAGCTAGCAACAATTTAGTGATGATAATTTTAAGATCCTCAATAATGCCTTGAAATTCAAAAGTTTGCATCCTGATAATTCTTTACAAGGCCTAATCTTATTAATCCTCCCTAGCACATCCTTGCTATTATTAAGGAATATAATATATCTCTTATCCAACCCCATCTACTAAGGAAATTTTTTATATCATTAATTCCATGAATTCTAATTATGTGATTGGGACTAATCATTTCACTACAAAGTCTTATTAGAAAGCTTAGAACATTAATAGTGGCTTTTTACATGGGGATATTTTGCATTTCTTTGCTAACAAACCGATTACTATGTTCTTTACTTCTACTACAATTATTTTGATTCCTAAGAAAATGCTACAAATTATTGAAATTATTTTTAACACATCAGCCTTTTCTCTTTTTCTAGTAAGCTAATTCAAAGATTTTAATGGGTCATCTTGATCCTTTCCTCCCTATTCTTATTTCCCCTTATATCAAATCAGCTTTGTCAAAGGTAGAGCTATATGTGATAAAATTTTCTTGCTCAAGAGTTGCTTCAAGATATTGATACCAATGTGAGAAGGAGGACTCTTATCTTTAAATTGGATATTACTAAAGCCTATAATAACATCAATTGGATTTTTCTTTATAACATTCTCTTGTTATTTGGTTCTAATTTGGCTTACATTCAACTTATAAAAACTACATTGAAGGTTGTTATTTCATTGTGATTTCTTTGGCTAACATTCAGCTTACACTTGGTTTTTGATAGGGTAATCCCCTATATCCTGCTTTATTTATTATAACTATTGAGTATTTTTCTAGAGGCATTCAAAACTTGTATTTCATTCACCCTAATTTGATTTATAGGACATTAGGTGATTTTCCTATTTCTCATTTTAGCCTCGATGATGATATTATTATATTTGCTAATGGCTCCTTAAGCATGGTTAATATCCTTATGTGATTTTTGCATAATTTGTAAAATATTTTAGGTATATTTATTAATACTAATAAGAGTTATTTTATTTCTTCTAAAATATGCCTCAAGACTAGAATAGTAATATTAATCATTTCACTAATTTTATGCATTGTTGTTCCAATTCTATTAAGTATTTGGGTGATCCTCTTTCTAAAGGTAAGTAGAGGTCTTTTCTTTTTTATGGCATTATTACTTCTGCTCATAATCGGTTAGCTTCTTTAGTTGACTTTGGGAGGAGACTTACTCTTATTAAGAGTTTTTTGTGTGTTACCCATTAATATTATTCAAAAAATTCAACATAATCTTTCATTTTGCAACATTTAGGCCTTTTTAACAAATTTTTGTTTGGATAGAACTTCTAATCAATCCAAATTTCCTAGTCTTCTTGGAGTTACAGTTGTGGGGTTCTTGAAGTAGGAAGTTTGGGTTGTAAGAGAAATATTTATTTGTCTCATTCTTTTTATATCAAACTTTGCTTTAATTTTTGTTCTAAGAAAAGCTTGTGGGAAAAGTTTATGAATTTTATGTATCGTATTGGAAAAAATTCTAATATTTAGTTATATAAAAAGGGTGATTCTATTATTTGGATGAGACATTGCAACATAAAATAGGTAGCTAAGACCTTGATCCAATACTGTTTCGACTGGGGTAACAACTTGATCTAGCAAGATCACTGGTTAATTCCATCCTCAATTGATTCTTTACTTATCACAAACACAACTTTAGTTGTTAAAGTTAATGATTTTATCTCTGATAATAGTTTGGATATCAACAAATTTTCCACTTTATCCCTCAATCTAAGATTTCTTATATTGTGAATACTCACCTTAAAGTTGATACTGATGATTATTTACTATTTAAGCTTTGTAAAATGAGTCAATTTAGTATTAAAAATTCATTGAATTATTTTTAGACTCAAGAATGTTATTTCTCTTATGTTTTCGATGATTTGACATAAATTAAAGCATCCCCTCTTCCATTTTAGTTTTCATTTGGATAAATATGCATAGATATATCCCTACTGATGACAACTTAACATTTAAAGGTTTCACACCACCCTCCCTGTGCCACTGTTGTTATCATGTAGAGAATATGAATTATATCTTTATTTCATTCCCTATTGCTGCTACTGTTTGGATTAACTTTAATGATATTTTTACAACTAATCTTTTTTATGGCAATATTAGTGTATCTACAATGCTAAACATATGGTTGGTCAATTCTAAAGTCACATTAAGAATTTAATCCCTTATATTTTTTATGGTTTCTTTTGCTTGTTCAAAATGATTCTTTTTTTTAACAATCAAAGGATTAAACATTTAGATATTATTCATAAAATCAAAGATAAAGTGAGGAAATTTTGGCTTATACTCTATTGGAGGAAAAAAAAATTTTTGGGAAATTTTTTTTTTTTTGTGGCCTAGGATTGGGCATTTCACTCAGTTTTAATGATATTAATGATCCTAAGTTTCTTTAGAGATTATGCGTTAAACCCTTTGGACACTGATGGTTCTATTAAAATGTCTAGTTGTGGGTGTGGTGATATTATTAAGGATTTATTTGGTGACACTATCATGGCTTTGTTGATCATCTAACCAAGTGTCTTGTTAGTTATACTAAGATTTTTGCAATTTATAATGGTCTTAGCTTTTCTTTTCTAATGGTATTACTCATATTTGGATTGAAGTGGATGTTATTTATAACATTCACTATTTAAAAATTTCTGATGATGTTATCCATAGTCCTGACCTTTTTTATCTCCATTGTGATATTAAGCAGCTCTTAATTTTTTTCAATTATCAAATAACTCATATTTTTAGGAAAGGAAATTCATGTGCCAACTAGTTAGTTAACTATGGTTGCACCCTTAATTATCTTATGGACTTCACCCATTATAACTTACCTGATGTTTTGAAAGGTCTTATTAGGCTGGATAAAATGGGTAATCTTTATTAGATGTTAATTATGTTGGATTGAGTGTCTATTTTATGGTTGGTTCTTTGCTTTGAAGCTTTCGATCTGAATTTGGGTTTGATTTCTGTTGCTATGTTAGTATGTGGATTGGTCTTTGTGGCTTAGCCTGACTTTATCCTTTTTCAATTATGGATAAATCCATTTATCCTTCTTTATTTTATTCTAGTTGTATTAGTTGGGTGTGTGCTAGTAATGATTATATATAACTAGTTGGTTAATAATAAACAAACCAGTTTCTCAACCATTCTGATACTAAACTTGAGAGGGATTTTATACAATTTAAATAAGGCTTTCAATATTCAGGTTTTAGACTTAAGCTTTCGTGGGCACAGATATGGTGTGGCTTTCTCTATTTTTGATCTCTTTGTGGTTGTCACCTTGTATTGCCTTTGTTGAGGCTTTGGGGCTGACATCTCCTATTGCCTTTTGGAGGCTTGTTTGTATTTCTGTAATGGTGTTTTCTTTATTTGGTTGATTGATGTCTCCTGGAAGTATATATCTTTTTTCTTCCTCTGATATAGGCCATTGATTTCCGATTTTGTCATTTTTATCTATAATTATATTTTCTGGACTATGACTTGGGCTGTTCTTACTTGCTGTGGTTGTGATTGTTTGTCGAGTCTAGGTTGGTTTTCAAGTAGTTTTGAGCGGGATTTAAGTTTTCGCCATGATTGCTTATTAGATATTACATCCATGAGTTGGCCTAGTCAAACCTATTGAGCCATTATGATAATGTTAATAGTACTTCCTCTTCCTTTAATAATGATGACTTTATATTTTTTTGGTTATTTTTAATGTTTATCATGGTTCTTCTTGTATGGATTGGTCTTTTTTTGGCATGGATTCTCTTCCTATTATATTCCGGTATGTCTAAAATATGGCTCCCTTTATTTATGGCTTTCATTGGTTCAGCGGTTATGGTAGTCACTATGCATGGTCACTCTCTTTTGTAACTCTATGGCATCCTTTTCATATTTACTAATATCCCTTTCTAGCTTGTTTTGTTTTACAGGGTGCTCTCTTTGCTAGTTGAGTTCTTCTTTCAGATCCTTGTATCATTGGCTTTTTAGGTTGAAGATTAATGTTGAGTTTTTTTAGTGGCACTCTGTTTGGACATTGACTTTTGGCCACCCTAGATTTTTCCTAGGTTTTTATGATTGCATGTACTTAGATATATTTTTTGCTCTAGGTTTTCTTTTCTTTTTTATGTAGCTCTAATGATAAATAGCGAGCAATTAATCCCATTTAAGGAGTTATAATTTTCTTATTAAAGTGTAGGGTCCTCCGTGTATTTTAACTAAAAAGAAATTCATTAGATTATTAAAAAATTCAATTAAATAAAACTAATACAAAATAAAATTCAATCAAACCTAAATTTATAAATCTTTCAATTTAAAAAAAAAATAGCCAGATCATAAATATTAAAATAAAAATAAGTCAAATATTAAATAAATTTCAATAAATAAATAAATATATTAAATGATATTTAACTGGTTTAAAATTCTTGTAATCATTATTTTAGGTCATCTCAAATGATTTTAAGCTGGATGGAGTTAATATGTTTAAAAAATAAAAGTTAGCCTAACTACTTGAATTAATTAATTCATTTAAATATGTTATTTTTTTAAAATTATTATTAAATAAATAAAAATATTAACAATTTAAACAAAAATACATTCAAGTCTAAATATAATTTCAAATTTATTAAAAATAATAAGTAAACAAAATTAAAAGTTCAACCATTAGTTAATAAAACTAAATAAAGAAAAAAATTTAAATGAAATCAACATAAAACAAAAAATGGAATAAAAAGAAAAAAATAATAATAATAAACATAAACTCATAAATAAATAAATAAATATAATCATTTGAATTTAAATAAATCAATATAAACTAATAAATAAATCAAAATAAAATCAATAAGAAAAAATTAGATAAAAATGTATAAAAAAAATAAAATCAAATAAATATAAAATTTTAAATAAAAAAAGATTTATTAAAGTTATAGAAATTTTAAAAATAAATTTAAATTTAATAACATAATTAAATAAAAGATATTATTAACTATTATATAAAAATGGAAATAATTTTTTTAAACTTAAAAATTAAATACATTAAACATAAATAAGAGAACATTAAAAAAAAACTAATTAAAAAAAATACAAACCTAAATCATAAACCAAACTTAAATCAAATAAATTAAATAAATCATATAAAAATAAATAAATAATAGAATTAACTTACTTATTTTTGCAATTTTTTTAGGTTCAAATCACAGAGGGGCCTACGCATTAATTAAGAAAAATATCATATAGTCCTTAAAAGAACCTCGAGCTCGCTAATGCTTATAAGAGCTACAAAAAGAAAACAAAAAAATCCTAAGCGCTTAGTTCCCTACTAAGCAAAATTACTATATAACCTAGGTACAATCTACAGTGTATAAGAAAGAGCACCCAAAAAAGGGAAGAGACTTAAAAGCAGCAACCAGCTTTAGCTTACCCTCCAAAGAGATACGACAATGAACACATGCACTAAGGAAATCCAGCACAAAAAGATGATGCCCAAGATGGAAATAGCACAAATAAAACCATATGCTAGCATGTCGAAATTCCCAGCATTTATCCACAAAACAGGTAATATAAATGCAAGACAAGGTATTAACAAGCACCAACCAACAATCGGCTAAGCAGCCAAGGTAAGCAAAAGGAGACCCATAACCCACATTAACATAAGCACATGAAACCAAGAGAAACGGGTAAAATAACCAGTTAAAATCCAACCTAGTATAGATAGCCATAGTTTCAGGAAAAAAAACAACACCGCAAAAATCTGAGCTGCCAGTTCCTAATTACCCAAGTAAAGCAACAAGAATTCCACAGCAGCCAAGCACGGGAACAGAAAACATCCAACCCAGAAAAAATAAATAGAAGCACAATTGACCGTTAAATCATAGCCCAAATGGCACTCCAAGTTAAACCCAACCCCAACTAAGCACAAAGGATCCATGCCTATGAAACATACTTTTTTCTACAAATATGAAAAATGTTTTAAACAGAAAAGGGTAAGATACAAGCTACTATGTGATAGTCAAATTATCACAATTTATCCTAATCAACAAAACTTTAAGGAAGAACACTATCAACAAAAACATCCCAAAAACAAATCACCAATGAGGGCTTGATAAGAACAAAGATCAGCCACTCTATTGCTATCTCAAGAAGAAAAATAAAAATTTACGTTCTTAAAGAATTCTAAAAAACAAAAATCCAATCTATGAATTCGTTTATTCATTTATTTGTTCTTCATAACCAAATTCTGTAAAAAGATTGATAATGTTAATATTATCACCTACAATAATTATATCATACTTGTCAATCATCCTCTCTTGAATTGTGTTTTTTAAAATAAAAAATAGTTATCAATTCCATTAGCAAAATATCCTAATGAACTAACTTCTTTCCATATGCTAGAAAAAATCTTCCTTTAAGATCAAGCAATACACCTATTATACCCGTCATATTAGGCTGAATAAGAGAAGCATCTACATTCAACTTGATCCAAATTGTTGGAAGGGGATCCAATTTTTGAACATCACATCATGTTGGTTAATACTGAGTTCTAAAAAAGTGGAAACAACATCGAATGGATTGATTGACAAAGAATTGGAGCTGCAACCATTAAAGGTGAAGGAACCGTCTTTCCATGCTTAAAGTAATTTATGGCTTTCCAATTATGATAAACTGAAGTAATATAAATTCTAAAAAATCTTGATTAGAAATAGTAGCCTTCTCCATATTATACCTGCAATAAGATGAACTTCAAAATTTTTTAAAATGAATTCCCCACTATTTAAATATATCAAAAAGTTCAATTAACTTAGTATAATGAACTACAATTTGATGCTCCTCTTCAGTTATACAATCCTGCAACCTTCTATAATTCAACCACAAATTTGTAGGAAGATCATTATTTAAAAGTCTTCACCAAAACAAAACTTTCTTAGGAGTAAGCTTTAACTTTCTTAGCCATTTCATATTAATTCCTATAGCTTATTAAACTTTTAATGAATATTCAAAATCCATTGCAGTAACTGATTTACCATAATTTGAAAAAATAAATTTAAGTTTATCTTCAAATGAATAAGATATAATAGGAATTTCCATAATCAATTTTATTAGATCATAAAGAAAAAATACATCTTTAACATAGACTGATTCCATCTTCCATTTTCATCAAGAAGAATTGACTCCATCTTATTTTGAAGATACCCCATATTACATGTAGAAGTCCACTTATTTTAAAATTTATCAAGAATCAAAATATCCTAAGTAATATAAATTTTTTTCATTCCTAACATGCCAATTCATAATATATTTTAAAAAATTATCACCATCTAGGCATTAGGAACTTTAGGAATCAAAACAACCAATGTTTCATTCCAAAAAACAAGCATAATAATCGAAGTAAAGAATTTCTCAACAACATACCAAATTTCATTCTTAACAATGCTTCAAAAAGATTTAAAAAAAATAAGCATTTACACCATCAACCCAAGGATTATTATCCATCTTCATTATGGCAGGAAAAAACCATTCTTTTTGAAAATATGCTAACAACATACATTTCATTTCCTCGTTCAACTAACATTTTACTTTAAAAGTTGTCCATATATGTAAAATGGATTATCTTTTTCACATTTATTCTAAAAGAAATTATTAAAAGCTGAAAGAATTAATTCATGATTCGTCTCAATTATTCCATTGCAAAAGGTAATTTGATTAATCACATTCCCATTTCTTCAAGTTATAGCATAAGCATTAAAAATTGAGAGTTTTGATCACCTTCTTCCAACCATAGTGATTTAGAAAGTTGTCTCAACAAAGTTGCAAGTATAGCAAGAGTAACATTCAACTCATGAACTTTTTCCTCAGTTTATGAAGTTTGGTCAGATTCATACCATCATGACCACTTTCCTCTTCTTGTAATAATAATATATCATTTTGTAACATAGATTTAAGATTGTTCAACTCCGTTAATTTATTCTTACTCCAAAAAAATAAGGTATTAAGAGTTATGTTAACTTTTCTTTTAGGAATATCATCTACATATTAAAAATCTTATTTTCGCCAAAATTTATTAACGATACCCCAAGAAGCTTCATAAGAAGACCACACATTTTCAAATCTGATGATTTTGTTATTATAACAAATCAATTTGTTTAAGTTAAGCAATCGTGGATAATAATCTCAAGCGACTATTGGTAATGGTTTTACAAAACCAAAAGGAATATGCAGCAATGCCTTAGAATTTAGGTAAATTCTATCTAATCTTTCCCATATATGAGCTAGCCATTCTTTATTTTTACACCGAGATAGTCATTTTTTTTTTTTATAAATTCTTTTATCTATTCAGAAGCTTGAGAAAACATAAATCTTTTTCCACCCTTCATTTCTTTTTTTGGATAGAATACAAATAATATCTCTTCCCATAATGCAAGGATTGTCATTACACGTATATTCTTCAATCAATTTTCACAAATTTCTTCTTTCAGGAAGATCCTTATTACATAGATAATAGACACATTCGAACTAATACCATTAGGGGATTTTAAATTACCATTAACACATTGATTGGAATAATTTAACATATAAAAAGAAGAAATATTCTTTCTCCATGAAGAAAGAATACCACCTAAAGTTCCTAAAGTAGCGAAATGAAAGAAATCCCTTTCATTTCCAGTAACTCTTCTAACTTCATTATTAGCCATGGAATCTAACTTCGTTTCCATAAAACCAATAAAGGAAACATCATTTTCTAAAGCTAAACTTTTCAAATAATAGAAAACTTCTATTTTCTTAGCTACCATACAATTCCAAAATCATATAGAAGACATTTAAGAAACTTATCGAGATAAGGCCCCAGAACCTTCATGACTTCCATCACCTCTTCTAATTCTTTGGCTATCCATAATAAGACCTAACATTCTCAATTCTTAAGTTAATTTGTTCTTATGTTGAAAATATTTTGACAAAATTTATTTTATCAACTTAGATGTCGGAGGAACTTCCTTAACAGGTCCCTAATCATTCAGGCAAAAAATTTCACAAGAAAATTAAAAGACTTTACATTAGAAGGTAATTTCAATACCTTCAAATTCTTTAGATGGTCTTCACATTCTTCTATGGAAGAACAAACCACTTACCATGTCACCTGATTATTTTATTTGATCAACAGCTTCTTTAATTATACAATTTTTTCCAATGTCTGGAACATCAACAACATTTTTATTACATCTTTTTGCCTTTCCTTCATATTCAATTCTTCATGAGTAGCAACATCATCAACATCAGCAACGGGTTCTTCTGCAACTTCAACATTAGGGTGTTATATGACATCACGTTGTTCTGTACCCATAGAAATAAATTTAAGCTCTTCATGTGCATCTCCATTAGCAAAATCCACAACACATTTTTTAGAAACAACAACAACAAATTTTTTTCTGCTACAGTATCAATAGGATTTTTAGAAACCTTATTAATTATTATGGACTTTTTATCAATTGAGGAAGGATTAGCTTTTAGAATTTTTTCTTGGAAATTATAATTCTTCAATGAATCGGCATTGCCTCTGAAATATTTTTGTTAAATATCATTAAATTGGAATCTATTGAAAGATTTAAATTTATGCCTTCCATAATTCACATGAATCCAATTACCATAGCAATGAGACAATGTATAGTCCGATCAATTATTTTTGAAACAAGTTGAAATGGAAATTTTTTTAATTAATATTAATAATCAACTTGTGTTATACGATCCAAATCATACTATACGATCAATTTAAAATAATAACGCTAACTGCCAATCAAATTTAAGTAAGTAATTAAAATTTTAATTTTGAATAAATTGTACTGTACGATAAAGTTTAAACAGTATGATATTTGAAATCTTCCTTATTTTAGTTTCCATGATTAATAAATCAAATCAATATTTAATTATTTTGGTCGATCATACTATATGATGTTGATCGTTTGTACAATAGGTTAGATGAAAAGCACTCATCCCATCAATCATCCAAGAAGAAACCATAATTCGTCCACTAATCATATGGTATGATGCCCATCATACTAGGTGATGGGAAGAGATGATTTTCAATCATTAAAGAAATCATCTTGTACGGTCTAAAGATAATTGAACTAATTATATTGTATGATCAATTCATAAATTTTAAATAGTTCATCCGAGGATTGTTCTATTATACTTGATGTTATATGGTTTTTGAACTAATCGTATTGTTTGATAATGGATTGTATTAAACGATCAATTTTGTCCAGATTAAAATTTTTTGGTTTTTGAAGACCTTCTATAAAAAGCTTTTCTTAATATTTTCTATTTGAGAGACTTTTGCTGTTGAAGGTATTAAGAGATAGAACAAAGCGAGATATGGGAGTGTGTTGAAGGAGAAGGTGAATTTTATGTGAGGGAGAAGTAGTACGGGGGGTTTCACATGATCTCTCTACTTAAGCTTGCACCTTGATTTCTCCACAGGGCTCTGTGGTTTCAGTGGGGCTGCTCTAGGAAGAAAGGCTACAAGGTCAAAGTTGGAGGTTTTCTGCCTTCACTAGGAGGGTGAAAAAAGATTGCAAGGTTCTTTGTCTTCATAACTAGGGTGAAAAAGGATTGCATTGCTCTATACCTTCACTAGGAAGGTGAAAAAGCATTGCAATGTACTCTACTTTCATGAGAAGGGTGAAATTTGTTTTAGGCTGTTTTCCTTCACCAGAATGGCGAATAGAGCTTCCAGGGTTCTCTGCCTCACCAGGAGCGTGAAAAGGATTAAGGTTCTCTACCACACTTGGTTCATGGAAGTGATTCTTGTAAGGGCTTCTTAGTCTTTTTGTGGGGTCTAATGGAGAGACACAAGAATTAATGCAATAATCGGAGTGGAGGACTTCAGGGAGTGGATGTAAGTCATTATTTGACCGGGCGACTATAAAATTCTTGTGTGCTCATTCTAATTTTTATTTTCTGCATTTTTTGTGATATATTTTTCCTAAAATTGCAAGTTGAAATTTTTGGTTGATGTTATAATCCATTTCATTAAATTATTAACCCCATTATTGTAATTGTTGTTTAGTTAAGTTGCTGTAGCATCGGGTGACAATTTTTTTTTTTTAGTTATTGAGATGTTTTAAAAAATCATTTTGTGATAAGGAAATTTTTAAATAACCAATTCTTGTAGGGGCTTCTTAGTCCCCCCCCCCTCCTCTTGGTGTGCATACGGTCAATTCAATAAGGCATAAACCCTCCATTGAACTTTCACTTTTGACACTTTGGAATTTTTGAGCACTATGTCCTTTAAAACTTAAAGCTAAATAACTTAGACATTAAAAATATACTCTAATAAAATGAAAAATACGAAATAATTAAAACTTAAATTTAAATTAAACCTCATTTGACCTTCTAGAAAACAAATAAACATATGTTTTAGAAATTTTATAACTTTTAAACTAAGATAAATTGAAGCTACACAGTTTATTATTTTCTATAGATTTATTTGCTAGGACAGCTAACTCTAGTAGAGGTTATGCTTGTGTTCATTTTTTTGGGCTTTGATTTGGTGTGAGATGCCTTACTTAGAGGCATTTACTTTCTTTGTTTAATTACTTTCTATACTCTAGGATGTCATACATTCATTACATTGATATATACTAGATCAAACATTTACTTTACTTTTAGTGCAACTTATGTTTTATTATATTGCATTTGAATTTATTAAGTCATCATCATTATTAATTACTTTTCTTCACAAAGTATAATATAAATATGAGCAATGTAATATCTAAATTTATAAATACAAATCTAAAGTGCATATCTTTTATATGGTTTGATTTGGTTGTAAAGTATAAAGATTTGTAAATAATCTAGTGGTGATAGCTTATATACACTTATAGAGATCCAAAATGAAATAGTTTCCCTTCCCTTGAGAAACATTCTCTTTTGGAATTCTATGGAAGACCATGACTCATAAGACATGAAGACAATAAGCAATCACATTTAAATCTAAAATATTCATAGGTATAGAAGCCTATGTTTGTTGTGATGGAGCCTAACCAACTTTACTTTTCAGTAAACTAAAAGCTATATTTATTACAGTGCTACATAAATTATACATATATTACACATTGTCCTATTTATGTGCATTTTCACTTTAAACAAATATTGATTCAAATGAAATAAACAAACTACATTTCTTGCATTTATGATGCATTTATTAGGGCTATAGATGCTAGTTTCCAACACACTCAAAGAAGATATGTTCAGATTATAAGCATATCTCAGTATGTCCTCCCTAGGAGTACAATCCTAATTCTAAATAAATAGTAAATTCAAATTTAATCTAAATCTTCTTCTAAATAATAAAAATTACATCAATCTTCATGTTTTATTCATTTTCTTTAATTAGATAATGAAACTAAAAACTTTGATTAAATTTTTGTAAATTTAAAAAGTTTAATCTTTGCTATAATAAAGAGTATTCTCAAAACTATCTTCAAATGCAATTAACTATAGAGGCTTCTCTCAATAGATAGTTAAGAAGCCAGAAAAATAATAAACCCTACCTTAGTTTACTAAAGTAGGGGAAAATCTCTAGACATAGACCAAAGAATTATTCTTTAGTATGTCTTATTTTTAGAATGATAGTTGAATGTTACATTATCTTTTGAGATGAATTTATCATTTCCTATGTTGAGTTTGATTGTGAAAATAAATGTTGTTTCTCGTTTCAAACTGATACTAAAGCATTTGTCTACCATTTAAGGTAGTATAATGTTTTGCCAAGCTAATTTTATTAAAGAAACATATAGTGAATCAACAGGTACATTTTATTTGTCCACATAAATTGCCCAAGTTTTTGTAAGATTTATAATGAACTTAATCTATATGATGAAATTAGTTCTAGAGAATTATACTATATCCAACTAATTTTAAATCCCCATTATCTTGCATTAAATGTCTTACATGTACTTAAGTATTGGTGTAGGTTTCCCTTGGGGCATCATTTTCTTTTTTGAATTTGGATTGATTATGTATTATGATCCCTAATATTGTCCTTATCTAGCCACCCTGAATTTGTTAATTTTGGAAAGATCTTCCCTTTGAACCTCCTTAAAATCAAGCATTTGGGAGTGACCACCCGTTTAAACATTAGTAAATCTGCTTGTTGGGATATATCTCCCATGCAGGTATATATTATTTTCCTAAGGTATTGGTATAGGTTTTCCTAGAGAATTTCTTTATTTTGAATTTAGATTAAACGGTTAATATAATCCCTAGCATTTTCTTGATCTAACAAACTAAATTCGTTTGTATGGGAGAGACCTCCCATTTAAACATCTTTAAATCCATTCATTTGGGAGTGGCCTCCCATTTGAACATCCATAAATAATCTAATTTAGGAGCTACCTTCCATTAAGTTATAATTCTCTTCCTTACTATTTTTTTCTGATCAGGTGATCATCATGTCATCCTCTTTCTCTATTTAAATATATTCAAGGAAATATTGTTATCATTCTTATCGATTTATTTATTATTTTATTATGGCTATGTAAATATTATATTTTCCTAAATTTCTATCCCACTATTTTGATATAGTTAGGCATATATTATGACTAAATCTGCGAGTTTAGGATCTTTTCCTTTAAGGTATATAACAACTAAATCACTTTAAATTCTATTGACTCTTTTGCTCAATGCCAACACATGCAATTTACCTTAAAAGTTCCTCACACCTATTTGGGTCCTTTTATTGACATCATTTTCATATGATGTCAAATATTCAATTACTCTTAATCATGTTCTATTCAATTAAATCATTAAACTGTTTTCAATGTTTAAACTTTCACTAATTAAATTCAATCACTATATTCAACCATAGTGTTTAATCATTAAACTTTAGTTACCATTTATTGTTTAGTCATTAAATAATTATGAATTAATATACATGATTTGAAAACTTTAATTCTATCATTAAACTCAAGTTCAATCCACCATTTAATCACATTCAATCATAGTCAAATCAACCCTTCAATAACCTTAAATCATTTAATGATATTCAATTATTAATAATTTAAAGTTAAATGTTACAATCTAGGATTCCTACTCTGTGATTTTGACGATGATAAATATTATTTATTGAATTATTATTTTTATCATTAAATATTTTAGATATATCTTTACTCTGTGAGCACTATCATTGCAGGTAAAATATAAACTACTCAAGGCTATTGGAAGCTCAAGATTGGGTAGAATAGGAATATCAAGTAAATAAAGTATGAACTTTTATTTTTATTTCTTGAATCTATCCACATAAGATTGTATGCAATTAGATAACCGCACACAAACATAGAGGGGGAGAGAAAAATTTTAAAGATAAATTTTTTGCACTAATCGTATTGTACGACTTAAAATCAAACAATACAATCAGTATAAAAAGAATGAGCTTAACAGCAATTTTTTTTTAAAAAAAAATTGCAAATTGCATTAAATCAAATAAAAAACTAAGTACAAGTACTAAAGGGATCACATTCCTCCTTTAATAATATAAACAATGGAGGAGGAATGTAGCAAAAAGAAAAGCTATAAAAAATAAAACTATTTTATAAAGTAAGAGTAGCACATAAATCTACTACTTTATTACAACTTCTATTAACATGATGAAAAATTACCTTATTGAAGTCATTTAGAAAGAATAGCTCATTTTCCACCCAATTATCCAATTTCCATTTGGACTTATTCATTGATTCATGAATGAATTTGATGATGTTAAGATTATCACTTTCAATGATAACCCCTTTGCTCTCCATCATCCAACTTTGTATGTACTCCCTTATTGCTATTATCGCCTCCATCTCCATCTGTGCCACATCCTAATGAACTCTACTCTTCGGGTGAATGCAATAATCAGCCTTCCTTTATGATCTCTAAATATGCCTCCAATTCCAGCTTGGTTTGAACTTAAGATATAAGCATCCACATTGATTTTTATCCAATCTAGAGGTGGAGGGTGCCAAGTTTCATGGGACTCCCTTAGGAGATTAACACCCTAGTTATCTAGAACTGGATTAGATAAGATCATGGCCATTGACAATGCATTTGCTACAATCATTGAAGAAGAAATTGCAGATTTTCTATGTTTTACTTCATTCATGTTCTTCCAAGATAAAAAAACTGCTGCACAATACATCTTGGTAACACTTATATGTTTAGAGGATAAGCTTCTTAATTCAATCAAACACTTTTCCATTGAGATAAACATTGGAATATAAAAGCCCCAATCTCTAAGCTTAAGAATAACTTCTTTTAGAAATTTGCAAAGAACAATAATGTGTGAATAGCTTTCAATCTCCTCATATCCTCTAACACATAAATCATCATTGCTTAGCCTTCTGTATTTGAGAAATTGATTTGTAGGAATTGCATTTTTTCTCAATCATCACCAAAATAGCTTTACACTTGGATTTAATTTAAGTTTCCTAATCCATTCATATTAGTTAAAGTAATCATCCTTGATATTAGATTCCATCAGTTTTTCATAAGTTAAAGCAATAATTAATTTGCCCGAGTGTTGAAACATATTTTCCATTCTATCATTCTCACAACTGGAGTCAACATGAATATACACTATTAACTTGATAATTTCCTAATGAAAAAAATGTTTCAATTCCTTCTCGTTCCAGCTCCCATCTAATTTTATAAAATGATTGAGCAATATTCCATCCAATTCCCCACAATTAGCAAATGTTGGCCATATGTTTAAACACTTGTCAAGCAGCCATATGTCATTCAAAACATTGATTTTCCTTCCATTACACACTTTCCATTTGATAATTGGATTTAGATGTTTTCCTCCATCTATAAGAATCTACCAAGTACTTGAAGCATTCTTCTTGTATTCACCATTCAAAATTTTGTCACCATATGTCAAGAAAAGTTTCCTATGTAATAAAGAATCACGATTATTGATTGCATTCCATGCCAACCTTTCTCTAAGTGGACCTATTCTTTGGATTGTAGAATGAATTCCCAATTCTCCTACATTCTTCGGTTTACAGATTTCCTCTCCCAGGCTACATAGTGTAGACCTCTTCTCCCATTTGTTTTGTGCCAAATGAAATTTCTGCTGAACTTGTCCAATTCATATAGTAACTTTTTTTTGAACTAAAGAATGAGTAATCAAATAATTTTAAAATGATAACAAGCATGATTTTACCAAGATTATTCTACCTCCCATGGATAAGGATTTTCTTCCCCATGCATTCAGTTTATCTAAGACATGATTCAACAAATCTTAAAAATCATCCATACCCAACCTTCTCATAATGATTTTGATTCCCAAGTATTTTATTTCCTTCACTACTTTATACCCAAGTCTTCTAGCAAGTTTATGTTTAACCATTTTTTTGACAAACTTACCAAATATAATTTGGGATTTGCTGATGTTAACCCGAAGCCCTGTCCATCCATAGAAATCAGTAATGATCATCTTCATTACTCCAGCTAACTTGAGTTTTGCATGAGAAAAGAGAAACATATAATCGACATATAGTAGATGGGTAATCTTCTCACTTCTAAGAGACACTTGAATGCCCAAATCATTTTCTCTTTGTTTAATTGCACTTGATAAGAGCTGAGAACACATGATAAACAAGTAAGGTGATAATGGACACCCCTGCCAAAACCCACATTCAACATTTATCCATCTTTTGTTCCTTTTATTCAATATAATTGAGAACCTTGCATAGTTACACATTCCATAATCAATTCCGAGAACCTGGATGGAAAGTCATACCATTTGAGAATATGTTGAAGTGTTGGCCATCCCATGCTATCATATGCCTGTTCCATATCCAATTTGATTGCCATCAATCCATTCTTGTTTTTAGATATTCTAAATTTATTGAATATCTCTTGAGCTAATAGGCAATGTTCTCACATGTTTCTACCAGGAATGAATGTCATTTGTTCTTCCAAAATGATGTTTGAAATGTAGAATTTGATTCTATTAACCATCATAGTTGCAACTATCTTATATGTGGTTTGGCATAGACTTATTGGTCTATGATTAGATGGCAAGATAGAATTATTTACCTTTGGGATAACATAATTAAAGTGTCTTTCCATTCCTTATGCATCAACCTGGTCTTAAAAAACTCCTTAACAGCTGTCCAAGTAACTTCCTTAATAATATTCCAATAAAACTGAAAGAAGGAAGAAGTCACCCCATCATTGCTTGGTGACTTATTGTTTCCCTGTTGGAAAACTACATTTTTTAACTCCTCTTCAATGAAATCAGCCCTGAGCATTTCCAGATGTCTGAGCTTTAATTTTTGATTTTCTGACAGTGAAGGCCATTCCTAAATTTTATAATTTCTTGCTTTCCACTTGTTGTTGAAGAGTTTTAACAAAACTTCTTCAATTTGTTCAATCTATTCAAGGACTTGTTGTTCTCATCTTTGATTTGTCTTACCATATTCCCAATCCTTCTAGTCGAGGAAAAATTGTGGAAGAACCTAGAGTTTGTATCTCCTTCTTCAACCCATCTCACCTTAGCCCTTTGGTTCCACCAAGTCGATAATCTTCTTAGAGTAATGTTTAACTCACAAACTTTACCACGTAGAAGCAAGAAATTATCCAAACTAATACATGCATCTGATGCCTCCTCCATTTGTAGATCCAAAATTTCCTTTTTTAATTGGTCTTTAAGAAAGTATAAGTCTTTACATTTGTTCTTGTTCCAAAAGAAGAGTGCTTTTAAAGTTCTTCTCAGCTTTCTATGCAAAATGTCAACTTCATTGCCAAAATCAGTTTTTTTTTCCCAAGACTTAACCACTATATTCCAACTAGCTGGATAAGATCTCCAAGTATCTTCAATATTTATATTCGTTGCTTTGTTATGTTGCTTCTCTTCCAATCTGACAACTGTAGGGCTGTGATCAGATGCTATCCTCGCAAGGTGTTTGTTTTTTCTAAAGGAACTAATTGCAAGGCAACATAATTCAGCAAACATCTATCAAGCCTCTCCCATATTCTAGCAGCTCCATCCTTGTTATTACAATAAGTAAATCTTGCTCCAACCATTCCAACATCATGTAGATCATTATTGATCATGAATTTCTTCATATCTCTTGTTGCTTTGGAAAAAATGAACCTTTTACTTCTTTTTTTATCCTCCTTTTTTAAAATACAATTGAAATCCCCCCTTATAATGGAAGGAATACTACTCACCATGGACTTCTCAAGCTTATCCCATAATAAACTTCTTTCATGACAATGCTTGCTCCCATAAATTGTTGCAATATTCCATATCCCTAAGGAATTAGTAGTAAGTGAACCAAAAACCATTTGAGAAGAGTGGTCAATCACATTGAATGAAACCAAAATTTTCTTCCATAGAACCAAAATTCCTCCAGCTATTCCTTGTACTAGATGATGGAAAAAATCCCAATCAACCCCAATAACTATTAACTTCTCTTCTCTCTATGCTTGATAGTTTAGTCTCGATCAAGCCAATAAAAAAAACTTCATGTTCTCTAACAATCTCTTTAAGATACAAGGAGGCATCCTTCTTCCTACCTCCCCTACAATTACAAACTACAATGGATGACATTTATATAACCAAAAGGGATACATCCCGCCTTTTTTACCTCCTCTTCCTTCTCTTCTTTTCTTTCTATTTTCAAGTTCAACCGGTCCCAAAGACCTTATTTCTTTTGCCAGTTTATTCTAAACTTAGACATTTAGAGCATCACCTTTTTCTTTCATTAAAATTGGCATGTCTTCAGAACCAAGGCATGCTGTAATTTTATTATTCTTCATGATCTCTTTATGCATATGCACATCAACTTCTCCATCTTCAGCTTCATAAGATAAAACACTGAACTTGTTTGCCGTGATATTATCATTGATCTCAACAGCATTTGTACCCAATTATTTAGTTGTTACCAACTCAGCTGCTGATGTTTCAGATAGTATCTCAACATTAGGATTGCTGATTATTTCTACTACTTCATCTTCTATATTTATGGTTTTATCTTCTTTATAAAGATATCCTTGATTGTTTCTCACAATTTTGCTTCCCCCATTGAACCTTCCATTCTTGAATCTACTGTTCTTGAATTTCACATGAATCTATGGGCCGTATTCAGTTTTTCCCACATTAGAATCTTTTACTTCTCTTGAAAATAGGACATCACTTCCTGTTTTTATCATTGCTTCAAAGGTTGGATTTTATTTGGAATTACAATATCTTCTAGACAAATTGCTCTATCATGACCCACTTTGCCACAATGATAACAAAGTAAATCAATCTTTTCATACTCCACCTTTTAAAAAAAATATACCTGAGGTTCCATCAACCCAAACAACATTGAGTAGCTTATTTTCCAAGTTTATCCTTACACAAATTCGAGTATACACTCTTTTCCCCCATTTGAAAGAGTTTCCATCCAAATATAATGGTTTTCCAATTAAGGAAGCTATTCTTGCAATATTCTCTTCATCCCAACAAAATAGGGGCAAACATGGGAATCGAATCCATACAGATGTTGTAATTCCTTTGAATGAGCTAGGATCAAATGAAGAGGACCACTTATCCATTCCAACAATAACATACCATGGTTCGCCATTTAGAACTTCCTCCATTGCCTCAAAATTTTAAAGGAGCATAGAATCCATCCCATACCAAATGTCATCAAGTGGACACTACCAAATTTGTTCCATTGTCTTCTCAACTCCTTGATGCAAATTGGAAATGCTGGACTCTTTCCCATAATTTTAACCACAAGCGAATTCTATAGGATTTGAGAATTCTTATTACACAACTCAAAGTTCAATTTAATTGCTACTCCATCCTCTGGCATTTCTAGTTGATATTCTGCGATTTAGCCCAAGCTGAAATAATCTCATCTTTCATCCCACTAACTTCATTACTTTCTCTAATATTAAGCATATTCTTCAGAGTTCTTACTTTCTCAGCAATTGTACCTGTTGCTTCATTAATATCCAGCTCGATGACATAATTATTATCAACCTCATACAAACTCCCGTCTTTGTCATAAGAATTTTTGTTAACTAGCTTCGGTGAATTTGCATTTATTGCACTGTTGCTAGGGAATGCATTTGAATTCTCAATTTGATTTACAAAAAATTTCATGCCTGACAAAGAAGCTCCAAATTCGGTAGATTTTATAGGTAATCGAAGCTTAACATTTCGAGGAGCTACAAACTCAGATTCATCAGAGATAGATTTACCCTTACCTAAAACATTACAAACTTTCTTCGGACCAGCTTCAGCAACTTCCTTAATAAACAAAGCACCTTTTAATGATTTGAATGTTCCATTATCATTCTGATTTTTCAGCACAGAGCCATGTCGAAACATTGTTCCAGAGATTTGATTATATTTTCTACAACCTATAAACATATCATATGCCGCCGAAGGCAGAGATGCCCTGCGTCTATCTTCCATCATCCCCTCAATTTCATTCAGGAATTGAGGATTTGTAGCTTGGAAATTCAAATTTTTTAAAAACTAAACGGAAGCTTCTCTCTCTAGAAATGGGAAAATCTTGTTTTGGCTATCTCAGCTTAATAGCTAATTGAAAATTTAGTTTATGTGAAATAATTATAGTGTATGATTTAGATCATACTGTATGATTCATTACAATCTGAAAACCCTAGTCGCCAGATAAATTAAGTAAGATATTTATAATTTGATTTTTCAACTAATCGTATAGTACGATCTAATTCATTCTATACCAAAATTTAAAATCGTACTTAAATTAACCCCCCAAAATTTGTTAATTAAATCATGATTTAATTCACGATAGCTTATCACACTATATGATATAGATCATACCGTACGATTGACAGAGATAAAATTTGGTCATCCCAAAGATCATACGAAATAAAACCATGATTTTAAACTAATTGTATTGTACAATATTCATATAGTTATGGATGACCTACTTGAAATCAACTAACCATATTGTACGATGATAGAAGTACATGATGATTGACATAGATAGTTTTTAATCATACTAGGAATTCTAATGTATGAATAGAGAGAAAGCTAACAGATTATACTAGATGATCTTTGGATCCTATTATACCTTGTATTAGAAAATTTAAATAATTTGTCTAAACAACTATTTACATCATACTAGACAGGTCTAGTTTTTGAACTGATCATTATATGAACTCAAAATATATTATACGAATAGTGACGACCAATTTGAATATTTTGGGTTTTTTTAAGCCCAATACTAGAAAATGATTTTGTATATTTTTTTTTGGTTAAAACCCATAGAGGGGCCTACGTGTTAATATCAAAAAAGTGGTTACAAGGTCCTTAAAAGGAACCTCCAGCTCACTAATGCTCGTAAGAGCTACAAAAGAAAGCAAAATAAAACCTGAGAGCCGTTGGTTCCTAGTACTAAAATATACAAAAATCTTAATAACATTCTAGTGGTGCAAAAAGAAAGCACCCAAAAAAGGAAGAAAAAAGATAAACACGATCAGCATGATCTTCCTGCAAAAATTGTAACTCACCTTCCAAAAGGTCCAAAAAACGATGGAGAAACTCCCTCTACAACCATTGTAACACCACAAGTTTTGGCAGCAAATCTGCACAAAAAGGAACCTCCAACAAAAATAAATTACCTGACAGGTAAATTGAGATAAGAGATGCATAAACTTACAGAAAACATGAGGTAAAGGATATAACTGAAGAAAAACTTCCCTGAAGCTAACAACAATAACCTAAATGCGATTAAGTAAGGAGCCAGTGCACCAATGCAGTGACTGCAACCAGGACGTGCCCAAAGCAGAAATGCTAGCAGAGGACCCGAAATGAGGTAAAGGATATAACTATAGAAAAACTTCCCTGAAGCTAACCGCAATAACCTCAATGAGAATAATTAAGGAGCCAGTGCACCAATGCAGTAATTGCAACCGAGATGTGCCCAGAGCAGAAATGCTATAAGAGGACCGAAAATGGTGAGCAGTAGGCAGGAGTTGAAGAAAAAATCTCATGGCACATAATATGAAGGAACCAGATACAACCACAAATAATTCAGAGTAGCACCACCTTTCATAGAATAAATATATCGGATCGTATAAACCAAAAGCTGAGTAGAATTGACCCCAAATTCCACACATAACAAAACAATATAAGAATCACCAAAAAAATTTGTCCTCCCATACCTGCAATAACAAACCTCTATACCAAGGATCCCAGTAATCACACCGCCAACACATGATAGAAATACCATAAAACAGCTCTAAACGAACAACAAAACAAAAACATATTCCTCCAGAGCTGGCAATCAACATCCAAACCACTACAAAACATCAAATCATCAGCTGTAAGAACCCAACCCACAAAATGCCGAAAAATAATCATCAGCAGACCATTCCTGAAACATAATTAGGAGGAACAACCCAATCCGAGAGGAGTGAAGCTAGAAAATAATTTTAAGGTGTTTATGGCTAAATCAGATCAAAGAGAACATGAGTTGATAGTTAATAATTCAATTTTAGAAATTGCAAACTCTCATCTTAAAAAAACTGAAAGCTCTTAAGGAAGGTAAGACAACTCCCACACTTGAACAATTTAACAAACCTAATAAAAAGTAAACAATTTCAAAATCTAGGAAAAGACGTTATAACTCACATAGATTGGTAAATCCTTTTTATGATATTAAATGCTTTTCATGTGGAATGATGGGTCGTATTTTCCACACTTGTACTATTCAGAGTAGAACACATTTATAAGGAGACCTAAGGTGCATAAATCATAGCATATCAAACATGCACCTAAATTATCATTATCAAGAGTTTAACTCAAATTTATTTGGGTTCCCAAGTCTAATGTTTGATAATTTTAAAGAAATGCTCTAATACAAGCCCTTGTGAGAGCATTTGGTACCTGAACAGTGAATGTTTGAAATATATGATTGGAGTATAACTCAATTCATATTGTTAGAGGTTAGGGTAGGAGGTAAAGTGACATTGGAAGATAATGCCACTAAGAGAGTGGTAGGTACAAGTATGATTGGCAATATGAATGATTTCTTTATTAAAAATGTTTTATTAGTTGAAGGCTTAAAACATAACTTGTTAAGTATTAGTTAGCTTTTTAAAAGGGATTTTAACATTAAATTATTGAAAGTTCGTTAGGGTTGTTAAGTCATTATGAACTAGCCCGAGGCTAATTGAGAGGGGGGGGGGGGGGGGGAAAGGGGGGGGGGGGGGAGGGTGAATTGGTAGTTTTAAAAATTCTTAAACAATAAGAAAAATCTTTTTGAAACCTTTTTTAATATTATAAAACAAATAAGATCAACCCGTGATGAGAAAGAGATTAACAAAAAAATCAGAGATTTTAACCATACAATCAACCATAGAAAATTAAAGTGTAGAAATTAAAATTCCAAAAAGTAATAAGAAAGAATATAAGATTTATAGTGGTTCGTCAACTTGACCTACATCCACTTCTTGGAGACACCCTCTTCAAGTATTGCATTAAACCCTCAATGACTCTCCTTTTTCTCCCACAATAAGGCAGAGAAGTCCTTACAAACTCTTTCCAACATCCTAGCGAGGCCATGAACCTTGAATTTTTTTTCACCCTCCTAGTGAAGCCGTAGAACCTGGAATCCTTTTACTCTCTCCTAGAGTAGGCAGAGAACCTGATCTGATGCTGATGATCGTCTCCCAAGAGCACCAAGAAACTAAGGATAAATCTTGAAGAAGATGAATGAATCCTTGCTTGGAGTAACCTTTGTGATTCACCTCACAAACTACCCCTCACAAGATTCTCCCTCTCTCTCCCAAGCTCACCTTCTCCTTCTCTAAGATCCCTTAGGTTAGGACTTCAGCAAAAGATTTTATCATCAGTAATTAAGAAAGCTTAAATAGGAGGCCTCAAAAGGAACCTTAATTTTCAACTTGCCATAAAAAAATCATCCAGGATGATCTATCGATTATCCTGTATAATTCTTTTTAATTAGCCCTTCCAGCTAGGAAAATTGGGGTTTCTTGTATGATTAGAACACAGAGATTATTCTGGTCATCCAGGATGATGTGTACATGCTCGTGTACATTTAGTTCAAACATACAATTTCATCTAGGAAATCATTTGGGATGTCCAGGAGATAAATAAGGATGATATGTAGAAATATAACTTATCGTCTAGGATAATGTTTCAACCGTTTTGTACGATTAGTTCAAAATCAGACATTATCGTCTAGTAAATCATTTGAGACATCCAGGATACTATAGAAAATCTAAGGTTTTTATTATAGATCGTCTTGTACGATTCTGCAATCATCTTGGATGATATGATTGATCAATCTAACCTTAATTAGTCTCTTAATCACTTGATCAATTTATGTATAATTGTTATAAATCATCTAGGATGATCAGTATCATCTTATACGATTAGTGCAAATTTGAGAGTTATAAAATTTTTCCTAAATGATTTTAGCGGCTGGTTTTTGTGATATAAGTATATCATCTAGGATAATGGAGTATCATCCAGGACAATTTGCTTAATCAAGTTTACTTGACCCAGATGCCCTAATTAGGGTTGTGAGCTAAGCAGATCATCCCAGATGATTAAAAATCATCCTATACGATTTGGTCAGAAAAACTTAATTTTCTATATCTCCCTTTACTTACTCCCTTGATTATGTGTGTGTGCAAGGTTATTTAGCTTCAAGATCCACTTTATTCCAATTGACTCATGAAAAGGTAGAAAATGCATTTAAATTAAAATTACAAACTTAATTTAGTCCTAGTTTACCTGATCTTGAGCTGGCTTGACAGTGTGCTTGTGAACCTTAAATGTTAGTATTCTATAGAGAAAATAGATATGCAATGAACTTTAATTATTAGGAGATACCATAGTAAATAAAAATAATAATGTTTATTATCATAAAAAATCATAAGACTTGGGCCCAGATCTGCAATAATTTTTACCTACAACCTGTATTATAAGCTAAAATAGAGTTGACACATTGCATGAAAATAGGGTAAATAATGTATACTTGCTTGATTTAAATTTTATTAAATCTTTTAATACTTTTTATCTCAGAACTATCACTGATGAAATCTTTGTCGTGGCATAGAAGACTTTATCATGAAAGCATGAAAAATCTTAAGAAGATTACCCAAAAAGAATTAGTTAGAGGAATACCCAAATATTAATTCACTAAAGATCACCTTTGTGATGCATGTCAATTAGAAAAATAAGTTAAGTTCTCTTTTTATTCAATTAAGGATCTTAGACCTAGCAAACCATTAAAAGTCATTCACATGGATGTTTTTTGACCAGTTAGCACTGTAAGTCTAGGAGGTAAAGTTTTGGGGCATGTAATTTTTGATAATTATTCAAGATTCTGTTAGATTAATTTCTTATCACATAAGAGTGAATCATTTGATGAGTTTATAATTTTTTCTACTTGGATTTAGAGGAAGCTAGGTTGTGAAATTCTTACAATTCAAAAAGATCACGAAGGAGAATTTAAAATAAAAAAAATGATGTTTTCTGTAAAGAGCAAGGAATCAATCACAACTTTTTAGCTCCTAGAACCCCTCAACATAATGGGATTGTTGAAAGGAAGAACAAAACTTTAATAGAAGCCGCTGAGCCATGTTGGCTAAATATTCACTTACAAAATTTTTTTTGGGCTAAAGCTATTAGTACAGTTTGTTATGTTATGAATATGGTGGATATTAAATTTAAGATGAACAAGACACCCTATGAACTTCTTAAGTGAAGAACACCCAACCTCTTACATCTATGTCTTTGAATGTAAGGTGTTTCTTCATAATAATGATAAAAATCTTTTAGAAAAATTTGATCCTAACTCTAATGAGGGAATTTTTTTTATGATATTCAAGTGTTGACAAATCCCAAAGAGTTTTTAATGAAAAGACTTTGGTAGTTAAGGAGACCACTCATGTAGTTTTTGATGAATCTAATATTTATAGAGGGTCTAAATTGGAAGAAAAAGATGTTGAAGAAGTAACTCATGAAATTAAAAGTACAAATCTTGAAGAAAGGGTTGAAATAGAAAATGCATTGGCTAGAGACTGGAAATATTCTAAAAGTCATTCTAAAAAATTGATTTTAGGTGAACCAAGTGAAGGTGTTAGGATTAGGCATGGACTTTGCAAAGAAGTGAACCATTCAACCTTTATTTTAATTATTGAACCCACTAATATAAATCAAGCATTTTCTAATGAATTTTGGATTTTGGTCATGCAGGAAGAATTGAATTAATTTGTTAGAAATAATGTTTGGGAGTTAATTGAAAGACCTAAAATCAAAGTGTTGTTGGAACTAGTGGGTTTTCAAAAATAAGATGAATTATTTAGGTATAGTGGTTAGAAATAAAGAAAGATTGGTGGCCAAGGGGTACAATCAAATAGAATGAATTAATTTTGAGGAAATGTTTACCCCTACAGCCAGACTTGAAGCGATAACGGTGCTACAAGAATTTACCTATTTTAAAGGGTTTTAATTATTTCAAATGGATGTTAAGAATGTCTTTTTTAATTGGGTGACATAATATGATATTTATATTGAGCAAACTCCAAGTTTTGAAAATTCACAATTACCTAAATATGTGTTTAAATTGAGAAAGGTATTGTATGAACTAAGATGTGCACGTAGGGCATGATATGAAAGGCTAAGCATATTCGTACTAGAAAGATCATTTGTTAAAGGAAGTGTGGATACCACTCTCCTCTTAAAAAGAGTAGGAGATGATACACTCATTATTCAAACATATATTAATGATATATTATTTGGATTCACTAATAAAAATCATCATGATGATTTTTAAAAAATAGTGAGTAGTGAATTTGAAATGAGTTTGATGGGAGATTTAAGTTACCTTCTTCATTTTAAAATAAAATAAAAAGAGGATGACACATTTTTGGTCAGTCAAAATATATTAAGGACATCCATAAGAAATATGAAATGAATAAAGTTAAACTAATAAGTACACTAATGATTTCCTTAGTGCAATTAAATGTGGACTCTAATGGAAAATCTGTTGATCAAAATAAATTTAGAAGAATAATTTGATCATTACTTTACTTAATTGCTAGTACACCATATATCATATTTAGTATTTTATTTGTGTAAGATTTTAAGTTGATCTAAAGAAATCCCATTTGACTGCTATTAAAAGAATTATGAGATATCTTTTAGAAACTCAAAACTTAGGGATATGGTATCTTTGGCACAGCTCTTCTTTTCAAATCATTAGATATTTTGATTCAGATTTTATAGGATATAGGTTTGATCGAAAAAGTACTTATGGAACTTATCAATTCATTATAAACTCCTTAGTTTCTTGGTATAACAGAAAATATAATTTAGTAGTCTTTTCTACTGCTGAAGCATAATATATTACCTTAAGTAGTTGTGTGGCACAGGTTCTTTGGTTAAAATAACAACTTATAGATTTAGGATTTTTAATTGGAACTATTCTAATTTTTTGTGATGATATAAGTGTTATATGCATTTTAAAGAGTCCTATTCAACACTCTAGAACCAAGCATATAGATATAAGACATTACTATATTAGAGACCATGTCACTAAAGGAGAAATTGAGCTACATAATGTTGCTACTAAAAATTAACTTGAAGACATTCTCACAAAATCACTTGATTTTAAAATGTTTAACACCTTAAGAACCAGATTGGGTGTTATTAATATTCATGCTTGATAATTGTAATTCTGCAAATTCCATTTGTAATGTATCTTTTTGTCGATGTTTATGTTTTGTTTATTGTTTGTGATTTGTTTTTATTTTTCTATATTTTAGTTTATTTTCACATTTATAGTAATTTTGTATTTATTTTTGTGTCTCATGGATCATGGTGATCTTTTGTTCTTTTTTTAAATCATGATTATCATGTACAAATAGAAATTTTTTTTGCATTCGTAATGTACGAACCACTTTCGTACTATACGAAATCACTAGATTTAATATGATAATTTTTATGAGTTGGTAAGACAAAAAATGTGATTTTGTAATACATTGTACATTACAATGATGCCATCATACTATATGAATCAATTATTTTTTTATCTGTATGAATAGGGAGGGAATTCCAAGTATATTTATATTTTAAAGTTTGTTTGTATGGGTAGATGAACCAAAATGCCAAGTATGATCATTCTTGTCTACTCATCCCAGATGAACACTTGTTCGTTTGTATATTCATTTTGGTCAAAAATCATACTAAATGACTCCTTAGGAATTGCAGTTTATGAAAAGTTGTTTCATTCTTAACCGTTTCCATTTGTAGGTACAAAATTTTTTTTGTCCTATATGAAATCATAATCATACGTACAAATGTAATATCGTACTATACAATCATACTCGATTTCTTTAAATTGGAAGTTATCTGTTGATATTTCTTCACAATCTCTTTCAATCTCAAATCATCTTGTGTTCAGAACTCTCCAAATGGCAAGCAATAGTAGAAAACTGGCTTGATATTCCATAGGCTCTTTATCTCGTTCTAATCAACTAGATGATAACTTCTGTTCTAGAGAAAATGAAGAAGCCTACCAGTGTTTCAATAAGGCCAAAAATTACTCCATCTTATCATCTTATCCAAATTTTTCTATAATGCCTCTTTTGATTCTACCCAATTTTCCTTCATTCTCACCTTAATCTAGGTATTTCATTTAATACATTTTATTATTTTCTTGTTAATATGAGAATAGGAGAAAACCATACCAAAATGTCATCATTTTTGTTTAAAGAAAGAGTAGAAATCACTAAGGAGGATTTAGATACTTTTCTATATCTTAGAATTTAAGGAGTAAGTGCACAAACTATGACTTCAATAGCTAATTTTGACTAGTCTACCATAAATCAAACCCTTAAAGATGTACCTTCAGTCTATCACTTATCACGTGTACACTCTTTGAACCAAAATGCTAGGATCATCCAACATGTTTTAAGAACATCCATTATTCTCAAAGCTAGTGATCTTATCAACCTAATTCCTTTGCTTTCTATTATCACATATCTTATAATATTCAACACTCTAATTGTTTAAGCCTAGTTGATTCTGGACAACATCAATAATCTTATTGACATTAGACTTCCTACCACTAGAAGGAAGAAAAATGTGACTTTATGACACTTAATTTCCTATCCTTTTAAAGAAACATAATTTGATTCATCCTGATTCTCCAAATAATCTTCCAATCTATTTTACTAATGCTTCCTTTTGTACTCTTTTTCATCAAGATCAAGGCGATAAAGGGAGAATGAAATTGGAGAAGGAGAAGAACCTACTCCTACATCTACACCTACTCTTACACCTGAGCATCATTTTTATCAAGAAATGGTCCAGTGATTTGATAGATATTGACCTTTCTTTTCACTAGACTAGGGTCAGGAGGTTGACTTGGTCAAATTTACCAAGCCAAATCCTAAGACCACTTTCAATGGGCTCAATGTGTCAAACCAAACTTGTTGAGCTCAGAGCTAGATCCAAGTCCTAGGTCAACCTAGTTGACCAGACCAATCCAAATCACTCTTGTTTGAATTTAAATCAATTTCAAATTCACTTGAGCTCAATTTTTAAGTTGGTCAACTCAACCATGATTTGGTCAAAATTTAACTATTTAGGTCAAATACTTGACCCTATGGCATTTAAACACCCTCATGCCTCCCCTTGACCCAAAACACAGTCAAGGGAACTTGGATCTCTCTTAATTAACTCTAGGAGGCATCCTAGCCGTTCATCATAGGGTTGGGGCTATAAATAGAGGCCTAAGGCCTCATTAGAGGGGATCTTGATTATTCTTTCCCTAACCCTCCTCAAGCCTGAATCTTTGTTTGATTGAGCTCTCCAAATACTTCCCCATCTCTTGCCACTCAAACCCATTGTCAAAGCCTCTCCGACGATGAGATCTCCAGTGAACCGAACCCTAATTTCATCCAAGCTAATTTGTCATTGATTTAGAGCTTTTCAGACTACAATTCCTTCTAAAAATAGTAGCGTGGACAATCTATAAGTGCAACAAGCCCAAGATCTCCAAAATCCATCATGCATTTTGGGTAAAATCTCTAACCCTAGTTTAGGACACATAGGGTAATATAACTTTTCATAAAGCATAAAATAAAAATAAAAAATTAAAAAAATTACTTTTCATAAAGCACATTTTAGACTATGAATTTTTTCCCCTATGAATGCTCTTCTTGTATCCTATCAATGTTTAAATTTTCATTTGATTTATTCGATCAGACCGATTGAACAAACCAAAAAAATTTATTCAAGGGTTACGTATATGCAGGCCTGAACTGCACAAAATCTTAGCTATTGATCCTTTAATAGATGGCATAGATCTTATCATTCTACGGTCTCGTTCAAATTGTGTGATTGATACTGCGGTCCCATAAGATGTCCAGCATGATCTAGTCCATTGGTCTGAACCGCGGATTATCAAACGGTGTAGCGCTTTACTCACTCATATAAGTCAGATGATGTGCAATCATTACTAATGATTGCCATGATTTGAACGGGCAATGATGTGCCTACCACATATTTTACTGCCGTCAAAAAAATTAAAATGTTTTTTCAATTATTTTTAATATATTTTTAATTACAGACTTTTTAAAATATTATTTAAAATTAGTTATAAATTAAAAAAATACATTTTATATTAAAAATTCTAGACTTTTAAAATCTTTAATTTTAAATTAGAAATTATACTTAAAATTATATATAAATATAATAATAACTATATATTAATATATAATATATATATATATATACTATATATATATATATATAAATAAATTAAATATTTAATTTTATTAAAGTGTGTAATTAATATTATATTTAAATATTTTTTTGAAATTTCAAATTTTATATAAATATTTGAATTAAATTATAAAATAATTTAAACATTGAATTTTATTTAATTTAAAAACTTTTTTCAAATATTTAAATAAGTTAATTATATTTATAAGATATAAATTATATTTAATAAAATATTCTCCTAAAATATTTTCAAATTTAAATGTTTATATATTAAAATATTTTAAAATAATTACATAATTTTTTTAAAATTTTTAATTTTCATTTAAAATTAATTAAATAATATATAGTTTTCTATTTTTGTTAATTAAATATTAAATAATATTAATTTTCAAGTATTTTAAATTTAAAAAATATGTTTAAATATTGTATTTTAGAACATTTTAATTATTTAATTTAATATATTTTAAGATCTTTATTAAAAATATTTTAAATACATTTAATACCTTAAGTTTAGAAATTTCATAAGAATTTATTTAAATCATAAAAATTAATATAATACCTTAACATTTTTAAAAACGATAAGCATTTTAATTTAAAATTAAATTCAAAATTAAAAACATAATTTATCTTAATTAATATTTATTTTGTGCACTTTTATATTTAGTTAATAATTAATTAAATATATTAATTATTATTTTTAAAATTAAAAATTTATTTTTTTAAATTATTTAAATAATCAGGGGATCTCTGAAAAATATTTTTGGAATTTTTTTAACTTATATTTTTATGTATAGGTTTATATATATAAATATATTTTAAATTTTATTTTAAAATTATATGTTTAAAATCTTTAAATATTGAGAAATCCCTTTGAAACCCTAAACATAGGTTGAGCATGTGAATGGAATTCATGGGAATGGATTAGTGAATAATTATCCTCTAATTATTCAGTAATCAAATCATTAGTCATATTAATTAGTGTTTAATCTTTGGATGTTTAGGATGCACGAGCACTTAGCATAGGTTTCTCCTAATTCTAAGAACATGGCTTGTAATTATTTGTTGCATTCCTTTGTTACTCAAAGGTTAGTCATGACACCTAGTTTGAACCCATTCAACCTAGTGACACCTTAAGGATTTTAATTAAGGACGTGTCTAAAGAACTAATAGAAACTCTAAGGATTATGATACACATCCAAATGATATGATGTTAAGAGAGTTACTATTTGTATGTTTTATATTCTTGCAACTTGTATAGTTTCGATGATTCCAAATATTATTGTTTTAAGTATTATATTATCTTAACACTTTTTGGAAGAATTATTTTTGCTCTTGTGTGGACTAACATTTCAGGAAAATTGAACTCCAGACTAAAGAAGACTTCAAATCAAATTCAGCATGAGATAATTTATAAATTGAAGTTTGTATTTTTCATTGTATTGAGTTTGAGGTATGATTGTAATTGAGTAGCTTAGCACACATACACTTGGAGAGATCTTTAAAAAATTATACTGATCGTACGGGATGAACCAAGTTCATATGGGACGATCAGGTCAGTTATCCCCTCGAAAGAGCAATGGAATGAACAGGAACTGAGAAAATTTTTCTAAGTCCTGATCATCCAGATGAATTTCCATATTTGTTCCTGGATGATGCTCTCTGGAATCCCACATTGAACCATTCATCCGGATGATTCATACCATTCGTCCCTAGACGAAGGCCTCTGAACACTTAAGTTGCACTAATCATCCAGACGATTCATCCTGTTCGTCCCACGATGAAGTCCTCTGGACACATGGGCTAAACTAATCGTCGAGACGATTCATCCTGCTCATCTCAGGATGAAATCCTCTGGACACAATTCATCCAGACGAACATATGTTCGTCTCAGGATGAAGGCCTCTGTTCCCTTAAATTTTGGGACCATCCTGCAGTTTCGTCAGAACGAACCTTTGATATAACTGTTTGTCCTAGGATGAATATATTTCGTACAGGACGATGACCCGATACAAATTCTGTTTGTACCAATTTACATTGAGTTCGTATGCAACTATTTTAACACTTTTCGTACGGGACGATTTAACGATCGTCCGGGACGATCGACTGTGTGCAGACTTGAAAGTCAGCAGTTTTTGGACAGTTTTTTGTATCTTTCCTATATAAAGTCCACTTAAAACTGTCTTGTAATTTTTTTTCTTATTGATCTTCATGTTAACTGAAGGGAGAGTGAAGGAGAGAGTGTGAGAGAGTGTTTGATGGAGGATTATTACTACAGGAGCGTGAAGGATTCACTTGGTACTCAAAGGTAAGAATCTCCAATTATAATTTATGAAGAATTCACTCTTTTCTCTCATCCTTCTAGATTTCTTGTGAGAAGATCTGTCAAGAAGATCCGATTCTCTGCCAACACTTGGAGAGTGTGAATAGCCGAAGGGTTCTCTTCCTACACTTGGAGAGTGTGAACAGCCGAAGGGTTGTCTGCCTACATTGGGAGAGTGTGAAGGGATGAAGGGTTCTCTACCTATATTGGGAGAGTATGAAAGGACGGACGGTTCTCTGCCAACACTTAGAGAGTGTAAAAGGACGACAGTTCTCTACCAACACTTGGAGAGTATAAAAGGATGACGATTCTCTGCCGCAATGGGTAGTGGTGAAAGAGAGTTTTGTAAAGGTTTTTCCGCCTTGATGTGGGTTCCAAAGGAGAGTCACTAGTGGTATTAGTGCAATACTCGGAGGGTGCCTTCCGGGAGTGGATGTAGGTTATTTTTACCGAACCACTATAAATCTTGTATCTTTTTGTTTTTTGCTGCTTTTATTTTTAACTTTTTAATTTGTAGTTGAAAAACATTTACTATAAAAATTCACTAAAGTTATTCTCGATTTAAAATTCAAAAAGAGAGAAAATTTTTTAATTACCAATTCACCCCCCCTCTTGGTTAGCCGCTTGGACATAAGCTTAAGACTAAATACCTAATTTATATTGAACAAGTCTTAACAAGTGGTATCAGAGCTTTGTTTCAAAATCATAAGTTTAGACTACTTTTTGATTAAAGTAGATGGCTATATTTGGAAATCAAAATACACCTGAGGGTTACTCTATAACTAGACCTCCATTGTTCGACAATATTTCTTTTGATTTTTCGAAAACACACATGTCTACATTTTTACAGTCACTTGATTACCGTATGTGGATCTTAGTTCAGGAAGGATATACAAAACCAACTAGACTAGTTGATTGAGTTAAAGTTGAGACACCTTTTATGGATTGGACAGTAAAAGAACGTTACTTAGCACAACTAAATGCCAAATGCTTAAATAGTTTCTTTTGTGCTCTTAAATCAGAAGACTATATACGAGTTTCTACTTGCAAGAGTGGAAAGGACATATGAGATATACTTTATATAACTTATGAGGGGACTAATGAGGTTAAGCAATCTAGACTTAATATCTTATTTTATGATCATGAATTATTTCGCATGAAACGAAATGAATCCATTTCTGATATGTACACAAGATTCACACAAATAGTCACCTCTTTACATGCATTGGGTAGGGAACTAACGAATGCTGAAATGGTTAATAAGATACTTCATTGTTTGCCTACTATTTATTATGCTAAAATTACCGTAATTACAGAGTCTAAAGTCTAAACATTTACTATATTGACAATCTTCTTGGATCGCTAATTGCTTACGAGCAAGAAGTTAGCCAAAGAAAGATTTATGCAGGTAAACCACGAAGGGAGAAGAACATAGTACTAAAAGTTGAGGAGTCAGAGAGTGAACACTCACAACCTGAGGATGAAGATGACATTGCACTAATGACTAGACAATTCAGAAGCTTTCTGAAGAGGAAGCAAAAAAATGCCAGTAATAGAATCGAGGTAAATTTAATAGAAATGTCAAAATTTTAAATGATGTTATTTGCTATAAGTGCAGAAAACCTGAACATATTAAGACAGACTACCCAAAACTCAAAGCCACTCCTAGTAAGAAGAAGGTAGAGGAGAAACCAATTATGAAGAAGTGCAAGAGGAAATTCCAAAGAGCTTTTTGGGCGGACTCAGCTTCAGACTCGTTAGAGATGGAAAAGGAAGAGGAAGTCATTAATCTGTACTTAATAGCCGATAACCTTGATTAGTTAGATCAAGAAGATGTATGTGACTTGACTTACAATGTACTTTTTGAAGTTTCTAAACACATGCATGATGTATATAGAAAATTAAAAAAAAAAATACATACTAGTTTGAGCTTAGAATTTCAGGAATTACAAAAGGAACATGAAATCCTTAGAAAAGATCATGCTTTGATTGATAACAACCACATGAAATTACTTGATGAGTTTGATGACTTGAATAAAAATCATGAAATGTTAAAAACATCCTTTGAAGAACTTCAAATTGAAATCAAAAATAATAATGATGAATTAGAGAGCTAAATATATCAAATTAATTATACAAATCGAATTTTGAAAGATACAAATTCATTTTACAAATTGAAGATAAATACTCTCGAGGATAATAGGATACCCCCTAAACTTGAAGATTTCACTAATCCTATTTTGTATCCTAAATTTATGTAATCCCTTAATAGACAGATGAATAGTAAAAGACTTAGGAATTTATTTCCAAAATTCAAATGTAATAATTGTGGATTGATTGGACATATAACTCATACATGTACTTTGAAGAAAAAAACTTATTTGATGTGGAAACCTAAGATGTATAAACCTAGACATATCTTACATGCATCTATTTATAAATTGCCAAAAGGAGAACCCAAACTTGTTTGGGTTCCCAGGTCTAACGTTTGATAATTTTGTAGGGTTGCTCTCACACAAAACCTCGTGAGAGCATATGGTACTTGGACAGCGGATGCTCAAAGCATATGATTGGATATACTGCATAATTCAAATCGCTAGAAGCCAGGAGTGGAGGAAAGGTTACACTTAGATATAACACCACAAGGAAGGTGGTTGGGTCTGGTATGATTAGAAATTTTAAGAATTTTTTCATTGAAAATGTGTTATTGGTATAAGGCTTAAAGCATAATTTATTAAGTATAAGCCAACTATGTGATAAGGGATACTGTGTAAATTTTTTTCCTACTAGTTGCATATTAAGCCTAAATGGAAATGATGTTTTGAATGATATAAGGGTAAACAACGTGTATATGCTAGACATGATTTGCATTAAAACTCCTACTGCTTTGTTTTTAAATATTATTTTTGATGAGTAATGGATTTGGCATAGGAGACTTTGTCACTCTAGCTTGAAAAACCTTTGGAGGATTACCCAAAAGAACCTAGTGAGAGGTATACCAAAACTAGACTTTACTAAGGATTATCTTTGTGATGCTTGTCATTAAGGAAAATAGGTGAAGTTCTCTTTTCAGTTCAATAAGGATCTTAGAACCAGTAAATCATTATAGATTTTGTATATGGATCTTTTTGGACCAGTTGGAACCGTAAGTCAAGGAGTGAAGGTATACAGATTTATGATTATGTATGATTACTCTAGATTCATGTGTGTTAGATTTCTATTTCATAAGAGTGAATCATTAAAGGAATTTAAAAACTTTTCAACTTGGATTCAAAGAAAGCTAGGATGTGAAATTATGACTATTTAAAGTGATCATGGAGGAAAATTTGAGAATGAAAAATTTGAAGATTTTTATAAGGAGAAACGAATTGATCACAACTTTTCTGCACCTAAAACCCCTTAGCATAATGGGGTAGTCGAAAGGAAAAATAGAGCATTAATAGAAGCCATCGAAGCTATGTTAGCAGAATACTCACTTCCTAAATATTTTTGGGCTGAGGCGGTTAGCACTGCATGTTATGTTCTGAATAGGGTGAATGTGAGATTAAAATTAAATAAAACACCATATGAGTTGCTAAAAGTAAGAACACCTAATTTGTCACATTTGCATGTTTTTGGATGCAAGGTGTTTATACATAATAATGAAAAATCTGCGTTAGAAAAATTTAATCCAATGAAGGAATTTTTATAGGATACTCAAGTGTTGGAAAATCTTATAGAGTATTCAATAAAAGAACTTTGGTAATTGAGGAGACCGCACATGTTGTATTTGATGAATCTAGAATTTTGGAAAAGCCAAATATTTAGAAGATGAGATTGAGATTAACTCCCAAAAGATTGATAAAATAAATTTGGAAGAAAATTTGATAGAAAATTTGGAAGAAAGTTTGAAAATAAAAAACCATTTGCCTAGAGATTTCAGATTTTCGAAAAATCACCCAAAAGAATTGATTATAGGAGAACCTAGTGAGGGTGTAAGGACTAAGCATGGACTAAACAAAGAAGTCAATCATTCAGCCTTCATTTCAACCATCGAACCCATAAATATTGATCATACACTTTCGGATGAATTTTGGATTTTGTCTATGCAAGAAGAGTTAAATCAATTTGTAAGAAATAAAGTTTGAGAATTAATTGCAAGGCTAAAGGATCAAAGTGTAATTGGAACTAAGTGGGTATTCAATAATAAAATAAATGACTCAGTAGTAGTCATTAGAAATAAGGCTAAATTAGTTGCTAAGGGGTATAATCAGATTAATGGGATTGATTTTGAGAAGACATTTGCCCCTGTAGCTAGACTTGATGCAATTAGGATTTTGTTAGCATTTGCTTATTTTAGAGGATTTAAACTGTACCAAATGGAAGTAAAAAGTGCGTTTTTAAATGGGGTAATTCAAGAGGATGTTTTTGTAGAACAACCTCCAGGTTTTGAAAATTCTAAACACCCAAATCATGTTTTCAAACTGAAAAAGGCATTATATGAATTGAAACAGGCACCTAGGGCTAGGTATGAGAGATTGAGCACCTCCCTACTTGAAAGATCATTTGAAAAAGAAAGTGTGGATAGAACAAATTTTTTAAGGTGTACTTTGTAATCTTGAGACAAGTTCTGGTTTTCTAGAGAGAGAAGTGTTCTGAAAAATTCAAATTCTAGTTTGCGGGTTTTTTGTGACCGTCTGATGGTGGCGAATTATTTCCGGACACCAGTTACTGGTGGTTCCGATGAGTCTAGACGATCATCTTCTGGAGGTGGGTTGAACCCCGCAAGTTCTCTTCCAGCTTTTGGTGATTCTGAATCGACATTGTTGAAGATGAGGAATGGTGGTGCTCTGGTGATTAGTGAAGGAGGATTTCTTCCTCCTAAACATTCTGATATTGTTATCGATAAAGGTAAAGAAGTCTTGGTGGAGAATAGATTTAAAATTCAAAAAACTGTTCCTAAGGGTTTCGTTGAAAATTTGAATTTGAAGAACAAGAAAAGTCTGGTGTGAAGAAAGGAATTTCTGGTAATCTGGCTGATGGTGATGTTGTAAAAGGAATAAAAATAGACAAGTTGGTTGCTGTGATTAAAATTGTGAATGATGAAGAGGGGGTGTTAAAATATCAAGAAGATGTTTTGGTTCTAGATGCCAAAACAAATGAAGAAGGAATTATGTTGAAGAGTGCTGAAGAGGATTTGATCTCTGTTTGGCATTGTGATGTTGGAGAGCTAAATTCTGGAAACCTGTTAGAAAATTCTATGGTGTTACCAAAGCCTCCTTCTGGTAATACCTTGAATAATGCTTGCAAGAAGAAAGACAATATTCATGTCATTGATTTAGATTATGGCATGACTTTATCTGAAGATGGTACCACTGTTAAACTAAATGTGGAGAAGGAAACAAAGAATATAAAAAGACTGCATAATGCTTTAGATGTTAAAGCTTTTGGGGAGAATGTGCCTCTTTACGTGGTTAGAAATGAGCTGAGAAGGCAATGGGCTCAGTTTGGCAAATTTCACCTTACAATGCTTGGTATGGGGTGGAGTTTATGTGCTTTTGAAGATGTTAAAGCTGTGGAATCAGTTATAATAATGGGCCTTGGTATGTTACGGGCATATCATAGGTATGGATAAATGGTCTCCTATGTTCTCTCCTTCTTCGTTAAAAGGGATTACAGCTCCAATTTGGATAAGATTACCAAATTTACCTCTTCATTGTTGGGATGAGGTGAATGTTTGTAGGATCGCTTCACAGGTGGGCACCCCATACTTGATCGATGGAAGTATGTTTCAATGGAGCAGGAGGGAGTTTATGAGAGTATGTGTCCGTGTGAAACTGGAAGACCGACTACCTGATGGTGTTTGGGTTGAGGGGAGTTATGGAAATTTTTTTCAAAAGATTGAATATGAAAAGATTTCTTCTTTCAGTTACTCTTGTGGAAGAATTGGACACGTGAAGAAAGACTGCCCTGAGAAAAAGGTTGATGTGGTGGAAGTTAAAGGTGTACAACAAGGTTTTAAAGGTCTGGACAAAGATCCAATACTGAATGAAATAGTAAATAATACTGATAAGAAGACTGCAGAATTGGATACTCTTGAAGATAGATATGGACCTTGGGTCCATGTGAATTATTGTAAGAAGAAACTGATTAATAGAAGAAGATTCCCAGCTATTGTTATGAAAAGGCCTGAAAAGAAGTTTGAAGTTACTGTAGTAATTGAGAAGAAGAATGAAACAACTACTGATAAATCAAATGTGGAGGAGATTACTAATGTGCAATGTCATGTTCGGGATTCTTCAGATCTTCTGAGGAAGTCTATAGCTGGAATTGGTATGATCTCTCAATCCAATAAATTTGATTATTTATGTGATATTGGGGAAGAAGGTGAAATTATTCAAGATTATGCTGATGAAGGAAAACTATGTGACATGGTTACTAATAATGTTGATGAAGTTCAAAGCATTGTGGATAATGAGGCTGAAGATTTGGAGATAATTCCTAATGGTAAGGAAAGTATTCTAGAAGGTGTTGGGGAGATTTTGAATGATAATTTGGAAGAAATAGATGATAGCTCAACTTCTGTTAAAAAGAAGTATTCTAAACAGCTTAAGGGATTAGGTCCTATTAACCTTTCTCTTAGAAACAGAAGATTTGATGGAGAAGCTAAAAACAAGGCAGGGAACTCTTCCCCTAATCTTCATTAATGGCCTCTATAATTTTTTGGAATTGTGAGGACCAAGAAAGAATAAAGCTTCTCTATAATTGAAGGAAATTGTGAAGGAGTATGGGATGTTGTTTGTTGGATTGTTGGAAACAAAACTAACTTCGGTTAGTAGGAATGAAATCAATTCTTTAATTGGTACTGATTGGGATTTTTGTTATTCACCTTCTAATGGATTATCTGGTGGTATTTTGGTTGTTTGGAGATCCAACCTTGCTTCTTTTTCTTTATGCAAATCCTCTTCCCAATGTATTTTTGGTGATTTAAATATATTGAAGATGGGGATTTGGAGAATTTCTACTGTTTATGGTCACAAAAGATGTGGTTGGGAGGAGGGAGCTTTGGAGGGATATTGAATTATATTATTCCAAGGATATTCCTTCAATTATAGGTGGAGATTATAATTGCTTATTGGCCAAACAAGATAAGAAGGGTGGTAAGAGATTTTTATTTTCTCAAGGTGCTAAGGATATGAAAGAATTTTTGACCAAAAATGATTTGCATGAAGCCGGTTTTCTGGGTCCTAGATTTACTTGGTGCAACAACAAGGTGGGTGGAGCTCGCATTTTGGAGAGGTTGGATACGTGTTATTTGAATTCTGTAGCTATTGGCTCGTCCTGGTTAATGGTGGTACGACATCTTCCTAGGATTGCATCTAATCATTGTCCTATCTTGCTTAATCTAGTGAGCAACATTCCTAAAACTTAGAAATTTATTAAATTTGAAGATTATTGATCATCTTATCCAGCATCTACTTGTATTGTACGCAAAGCTTGGAATAAAAGAAGTTGTTGTTCTTTTGCTGAAATCCTCAATAGCAAGTTTAATAGATCCTTGAAAGCCTTATACTTATGGAGTAAAGCAAAACTCAAAGATCTCAATGAATTGAAGAATGTCTTAAGAAGGACATTTATGAATTACAAATGGAGGAAGCTTCTGTTGGTTTTTTATTTGATGATAAGATCTTGCTTTTAAGATCTAAGGTGAATGAGCTTAACAGTACTTTGGCATGATTGAATACTTGGTGGAGACAGAGAACAAAGATAATTGGGAGAAGAATGGAGATAAAAAACAAGATTTTTTCAGTCTTATGCCAATGGTAGAAGGAACAGGAATTGGATTTCAAAAATAAAAAATGAAGATGGAATTGTGGTTGAAGAGAAAAAGCTGATTGAGAACATTTTTGTTGATTATTTCAGTCATAAATGGCGGTTGAGAGAATGTAAATTAGAAGATTGACCACCTAGCTTTTCTGTCCTCGATATAGAGGATAGTAAGAAATTGGAAGTTGAACTCACGGTGGAAGAGCTTACTGAAGTTGTTAACGGATTGAAGGGATTTAAATCTCCAGGAATAGATGGTACATCTTATTCCTTCCTGAAGAATTATTGGTCCATTATTAAATGTGATATTTGGAATGCTGTTCAGCATGTTTTTTCTACGGGAGCCATGGACCTGGGATGGAAAGAGACTATTTTTGTGCTCATTTCGAAAATTGAAAATCTTGCTTTGCCTTCTCACTACAGACTGATCAGTTTATGCAAATCAATTTATAAATTGATTATAAAAATTCTTTTACATAGAATGCAGGGCTTGATTCCTAGTCTCATTTCCAATGAACAAGTTGCTTTTTTGAATGGAAGGTCAATATCTCAACATATTCTTATGGCTCATGAAATGTTTCACAGATTCAGGTTTTCTAGAGCTTCAAAAGGGTTGGTTTCATTCAAGTTTGATATGGAGCAAGCTTACGATAGCACGGGTTGGCCGGCAATGGAATAAGTCTTGTGGTACTTTGGTTTTCCTTGTAAATTCTCAAAGCTAATCATGGATTGTGTGGTGGATTCTAAGTTCTCTGTTTGATTAATGGCAATTATTCTAAATGAATAACGGCTAAGAGTGGGTTTGGTCATGGATGTCCACTCTCTCTGTTTTTATTCATTTTATATTCTCAATTGCTTTCTAATACTTTGATTAATAAAGGAGACTTGGTGGGAATCAAAGTACATTCTAGTATTCCTAGAAATTCTCATTTGCTATATACAGATGATATTATTATTTTCTCTGAAGCTAGTATTAAGATGGTTAAAGAGGTTAGAAGAATAATGGTGGATTTTTGTGAGCGGACGGGCCAACATATAAATTACAATAAATCTGTAATTCTATTTGGTAAAGCAGTGAAGAAGAAGAAAAGAAGAAGCATTGCTTGGATTTTGGGACTTAAAACGGTGAAAGAGATGACTTATTTGGGTGTGAAGATAGCCTTGAGAAGGTTAGTTCGTGCTGATTTCCATGGTTTATTGGTAAATCATTGGAGAAAATCAATATTTTGGGAAACAAGTTTCTGTCTTTGCAAGGAAGGATAACTCTTATTAAATCTGTTATATCGTCTTTTCCAATCTTTCAATTGACTCATGCTCTTGTTCCTAAAAGCATTCTTACTGATATTGATAAATTGTATAGGACATTTATTTGGCATAAACAAGATGGTAAAGAAGTTATTCATTATGTTAATTGGGAGGTTTTGTGTAAACCAATTGAATTTGGTGGGAGAGGTATTCATTCTAGTTCAAAATCTGTTGGCCCGGTAAGAGCTAAGCTGACTTGGAATTATTTGAATGATAAAGATTGTTTGTTGCATAAAATTCTATCCTTAAATTATGGATTGACTACTTCAAATTCTGTTAGAAATAAATCTGCTGCTTGGAAAAGTATTACAGATGGTGCCAAAGCTCTTAATAAGATTACAAGATGGCGAATCGTTGATGGGAGATCTATAAATGTGTTAAAAGACACTTGGGTTCTTGATAAAAGTATCATGATGTGGCCTACTTTTGTTTCTATATTGCTGGAACCTGATATGTTAGTAGAAAATTTGATTACTAACGGTACTTGGAGTCTGGATATTATGAGAAAAAATTTTGGTGAAGACTTAGTTCAGCTGATTAACTGAATTAGTATTTATCCTTTTGAACAGGGTGATTAGGTGGAAATGATAAATCAAATGTCTGGTAATACCATTTCTTATCTTGCTTCTAATGCTATGTTTTGTAAATATTCTTCAAATATGTATCGAGGATGGATTAGAAAACTTAAATTGAATTGTCGGGTTGAGAATTTCTGGTAGAGGATTTACCATAAGGTGATTCCTACTTTCATTTTTTTTCTCCATAAAAGATTGATATAATCTGATTTTTGTCCGAGAGGATGCTTGAAGACTGAAAATTATGAGCATGTTGCGGTGGGATGTTCAAAATTAAATCAGATTATTCGTATTCTTAACAAATGGGGATTTGCAATCTCGGTCTTTGATAGGTTTGATAAATGATGTATTTGGCTGAATCAATGTACTTCTAGGCATATTGTGTTGGGAAATATGTATTGCACGTTGGTTTTCTTATCTTGGAAATCTAGAAGTAAAGGTGTTTATGGTGATGGTGAAGACAGTAAAGTGTTTGTTGCTTCTAACACAATACAATGCCTTCTATTTCAACAAATTCACCTCTTATTAAAAAATCATCATGAATCTGGGATGTCAATCAGTCTGATGGACTGTTAAAAAATTCTTGGCTTCCTTCACCTCCTGACTGGATAAAAGTGAATGTGGACGTGTGCTTGTTATCATCATACAAGGCTTCCATTGGAGGAGTATTCATAGATCACAAAAGAAGGTTTTTATGTGCTTTCGGGTTCAATGGGATTCATTAGGATGTGAATCAACTTTATTTACTTGTTGTTTAGTCCCTCAACTGGTACTTAAAAAAGTGGATGTTTTAGTACAAAGGTATTATAATTGAAGGAGATAATGCAAATGTTGTCAAACATCTTCAAAAAGGTTACAATCTACTTGAAGCTGTGGATGACCACAATGAGGTACCTTATGGTTTGAAGGATTTCAATTTGCTTATGTTTAATTGGGTTGATAGAGGTTGTAATAAGTTAACCGACTTGTTTGCTAACATTGCTTTGAATCATGATTTTATTTGGGATGATATTGCTTTGTGTAGTATTCCTCCTCCTTTTTTAAGAGTTTTAAAGGAGGAATACGATGATATTGGTAGGTTGTAATTAGGTTTATTTTAAAAAATTTTCTTCAGCATTTCTTCAAAAAAAAAAAGGAAGTGTGGATACAACTCTCTTTTTGATGAAATTTGGAAAGGATATACTCAATGTAAAAATTTATGTTGATGACATCATCTTTGGATCTTCAAAAAAAAAAATCTTTGTGATGATTTTTCTAAAATAATGAGTAGTGAATTTGAGATGAGTCTAATGGGAGATTTAAGTTACTTTCTAGGCTTTAGCATTAAGCAAATTGAAGAGGGTATATTTTTTAGTCAGTCGAAGTATGTTAAGGACATCCTAAAAAAGTATGAAATGGATAATGCTAAACCTATTAGTACACCTATGAGTTCCACAGCTCAGTTGGATAAGGATCCTAAGGGAAAATCTGTTGATCAAAAGAAATTTAGAGGGATAATTGGATCTTTGCTTTATTTGACAGCTAGCCAGCCCGATATCATGTTTAATGTTTGTTTGTGTGCTAGATTTCAATTAGATCCAAAAGAATCACATTTTACAGCAGTAAAAAAGATTTTAAGATATATGTTAGGAACTCAGAACTTAGGAATTTGGTATCCTAAGTTTAGCTCTTCATTTGAAATAATTGGTTATTCAGATTCTAACTTTCTAGGTTATAGGGTTTATATAAAGAACACTTCTAGAACATGTTAGTTTATTGGAAATTCTTTAGTCTCTTGGTCTAGTAGAAAATAAAATTCAGTAGCCATATCTACTGCTGAAGCTGAATACATAGCATTAGAAAGTTGTGTGGCTCAAGTACTTTGGTTGAAACAACAGTTGATTGATTTAGGATTAACTATAGCCACTATTCCCATTTATTATGATAACACTAGTGCTATTTACATTTCTAAAGATCCTATTCAACATTCAAGAACCAAACATATAGACATCAGGCATAATTTCATAAGGGATCATATATCTAAAGGAGAAATTGAACTCATTCATGTTTTTATAGAAAATCAACTTGCAGATATTTTTACAAAACCACTAGCCTTTAATACTTTCAGTACATTAAGACTAAGGCTTGGTGTGATCGATTTGAATGCTTCATTAAAATAATTCTGCAACATTGATGTGTGTTTTTCTAGTTAATATTTTGTGTGTATTTTTAAGTTTGTGATTTTCTGTATTTGAGTTTTTGTTTTTCTATGTTTTTTATAGTTTTTTATTGTGTTTGTGTTTTAGTTTTGAAAAATTCTCACATCTAGATTTTTGAATGCATGCTTGAAAAATTAAGTGGAAATCGTCCGGGATGAAATTCATTTCGTACGGGATGAATTATGTAGTGTATTAACTGTCGGATTTGAATGGTTTGAGTATAGATTTTCAATTTTTAATTTTCTCTCCGTCTGTATGATTGTCATGATCATCTGGATGAAATTTTAAAATGTCTGTACGAATGTTGATAGTTAAATGGATAAGGTTAGTTTCATTATGCATGATCGTACGTACGAACCTATGGTTCGTATAGACAAACGCTTGGCATTTTGATGTGGGGGACGGTTTAAATTGCCATTAAAATGATCTTAAATGTCTGATCATCCAGGACGAACATCTATTCATCTGTACAATCGTTTGGTCAAAAGTCTGTATGAAAGGATGCATCGTAACTTGTGTGATTACGAAAAGCCGTTTCATTTTTGGACTCATTCATTCGTCCATATGAAATTTCGTTCGTATGGACGAATGCAAATTCGTACGGGATGAAATTAATTTCGTCTGTACGAAAACTCATTTTTCTTTAAATTGAAGGCTTTTGAACTCACATGTCATCACTTCAAACATCCCTTTCAAACCCCTTTTTCTCTAGATCTTATCCATGGCTAGCTCTAGCAAAAGACAAAAGGTATTGGCTAAGGAATCACCCAAAAACTCTAGTGAAAACTTTCTATCCAAGGCTAATGAAGAGTCATTCCCTAAATTTGCTTCTGCAAAAATCACTCCATCTAGAGTTCTTCTACAAGAGCAAATCAATTTTAAGGTAATGAATCAGTTTGCTTCTACCCAATTTGGCCACATTCTCACACTTGTCCACCTCTATAATAAGGAGACCTTTCACTACCTTCTTGCAAACATGTCCTTTAATTATGATCATTCAGTGATTAGGCCCTATATGTTTAAGAAGAAAATAGAGATCACTAAGGCAGACTTAAAAATTTTTCTGAACTTAAGGACTGAAGGGATTAGAGCCCATACCTTAACCAATACTTCTGATTTTGACTGGTCTTAAATAAATAATGTCCTTAGAGGAATTAGAGTAGTAACTCATTTGCTTAGGGTAGCCACTCTAAATCAAAATGCCTGAATCATTCAGCATGTTCTTCAAACTTTCATAATTCCTAAAGCTGGTGATAGAGTCAACATTATTCTTCTTCTTTCTACTGTGACCTATTTGATTATGACTAGACAATCTATAGATGAATCCCAATTTATCATTGGCTATCTTTATGGACTTTCTGAGATTGGTCATGTCTCCCATAATAGAAAGAAAAATATTGCCTTAAGACATCTTGTGACTTACATTTTGGAGAAGAAATATGATTTAGTTCATCCAGTTCAAGATTTTGAAGAACCTATCTACTTCAATGATGGATCCTTTCGAGCAATCTTCAATAAAAATGAACAACGTGAACAACATGATATTAGTGACTCAAAGGAGGAACCTACACCAAATTACCAAGATTTGGTTCACCTATTTGATCATTTAGAGACTCATTTTGATCAAAGATTTGATCAAATTGAAACTCACTTATAATAGCAGGATGCTCAGTATAATCAGGATATGGGATATATGCGAGAGCAAATAAATGATATAAGTTTCAATATGCTTATGATAAGCAATTATTTTTATTTCTTCTGTGCTCCACTTCCTCCTCCTCCAGATCAGGGCCCATCAGAGTGATTTATGTACTTCCTTATGATCTTCTTTAGTTGATGTGATTGTGATGTGATAGATTGTGATGTATTTTATTTTAGTTATGTGTTAGTTTCATTTGATGTGTTAGCATTTGTGTTTTATATTTTAGTTCAAATTGTAAGTGTATTGATATCATTTCAGCTGATTGTAATATTCTTCAACATGATATCAATGTAAGTTATATTATTTTGATTTTAATCTTGTTTTGAAATATGTATTAGCCTATATGAAAATCCCTAAAATTTTTGATCTTAAAAGTGATATACCTTGAAGTGCAATACAAAATTAAATTCATTAGAAAATCTAATTTTTCTAAATTTAAGTTGTGCTTATAACTTGATGTAATTAAGAATGTCAATCTTATGTCTCTTGTTAGACTAATTTAAATTTTCATATTATTATTACAAATTGTGATATTTTCTTATTTTGTATTTATATTATCAATATAAATATTATTATACTTAGAGAAATTTGAAATTTTAGATTATTGATTTTGGAAAGATTGAGAATACACTTAAAAATATACAAATGTACAAAAATAAAAAAGAATGCGCAATGGTTTGCAATTTGAAAAAGAGGCACAAAATAAGCCCACAAGTAAAAGGATGCACAAAAAAAAGGTGCCACAAATATTGAAAAGATGCGCAAAGCGCCACAAGTTGTATTTTGTTCAGATTCTTTCCTTAATCTTTGAATCTTTTAAATCAAATTAATCTTCTGCATGATTTTATTTCGTACTGAAATTTGAAATATATAAATTTTATATTCATCCTTTATGCAATAATATTCTTTATCTCAATTTCTAAATTGACTCATGTTTTTGATAATTCTTCTTTACTATCGCTATTATATCTCTTCTTAAATCCTATGAATCATTCATTTTGCCTAATGATTTGATTTTATTTGTAAAATTTATTTAAATCACTTTCATGGATCTCTTATAAAAGGATTATCATATGACTTCTCATATTTTTGTTCTTTTTCTTCTTCTCTTTTTGTTGTTATCAAAAAGGGGGAGAAATATTATTTGTTATTATATTTTTTCCATATTTTTGTTTGTTTGTTCTCATATTTTTGTTGACCTCATTATTCGAGGTCAATTCCTCTAGAATTCAGCTCTAGCATCTAGGTCTTCGTAGCCTAGTGTAGACGTCGCCCATAGGATTTCCCTTAGGTGGTCGCCCACTGACGTAGCATCGACTCGAGCCTACCACTTAATTCGAATCAAAATCCATTCAATCCAATTTTAATTCAACTCCAAACAAACTCAAATCAACTCTTTTAAACCAAAATTTGCTACACCAATATAAGCGAAATAAAATCAAATCATCTCGACGTCAAGCCCAATCCATTCGATTTGAGTTCAATTTCATATAAACAGCTTTAATTATATCAAAAATAAAATCCATCTTAAATCTTTTTAAAATCAATTCAAATTATTATTTTTTAATCAATAACATAGATCCCATCTATCAATTAGAATCGAGAAAGAGATAATTTCATTTAGACTAAATTAAGCCTAAAATCAGTTCAAAGAAATTATTTTTTTAACATTATTTTAAACTAAATAAAATAAGAGTTAGGGCTGGTCCAGCCTACATCCCGAACTGCCCACGATTCCCCTCTCCTAATTCGCGAATCAACCCTCCTCTCTCTCACAGAGCAGTTCTCATAACTTCCCCCTCCCAACCGTTCGCAAGCCCCAGTTCAGAAATCACAAAAACCACCTCTCCCTAAGCAAGAACCGAAGGCTTCCAAGATTCGAACTCCAGCCTCCCTCACTACAGTTCGCAGAAACCAAACTCTCCCTGGCAATTTGCGAACGAAACCGCCCCCTCTACCCATCTATTCGCATAAAACCTCCCACCTCTCAGATGAAAAAACACACGAACTCCAGTCTCCCTCACTACAGTTCACGAAGCCCTCTCCCTCTACAATTCGGAAAACCACCCCAGCCCGTCTCCTCTCTCTATTCGCACACACACAAACCTACTGCCCGATCTCCTCCTTGCAGTTCGCACAGCCCGCCTCTTCTCCTACTCCAAGTCGCACGAAGCCACTCCAAGTCGCACTAAGCTAGGGCTTTTTCCTGGCATTCGCTAACTGCTCTCACCTTCGTCTCTTCCTCACACGTGAGAGATCCGAACGAACTCCCCTATCAGTTTGCAAGAGCCATTCGCCTCCAACCCTTCTTTGCGGAAATCAAAGCTAGACATTCTCGTCGCTTCCCCTTGCTCGTGTGGACAGTGGTCCTAACCGAAAGACTTCTTTTTATTTGTTCTGGATAACGCCGGCAACTTTCTTAACCTCAGGTAATCTCTTCTACACCTCTTTCTTCTTCTCTTTCATCCTATTATCCTCTATCTTTTCCATCATCTTCCTCATCTACTTTCTTCTACATCTTCTTTGTTGATTAGAGAAACGATTGCTATGAGATGTGATGAGAATTGTGATTATCTAGAAATAAATAATAATGGAAATTGCTAATATTTAAAGAAGAAATAATGAAGTTTATTTTTCTGCTATACTATTGAAACCGGTAACAGATAATTTTATATCTCATTTCTTGGAGATTGAAAGAGAGCTTTCATTCATATTCTTGAAATAATTGACAAATTTTGTTTGTTTAAGTTTCATCGATTTTTTTTAGTTTTCATAAAATCTGTCAATACCTATACTTCTTAATGATGAAATAGATAATGAATGTTGTGCTCATATGATTGGTTTTCTGAGAATCTTAATGGAAAATCGATAAGGTCTGTTGTCTTTATTTTGAAAGGGTTTTGTATGAGAAAAATGAAAGATAAAAGTTTTTGGATTGGTAAGAAGAAGTGATTTGTGTGTGTATATGTTAAAATGTATAAAGGTGGAGATTTAGTGGAATTTTTGTGTATTGAAAGATGAAAATTATGTGTGTTTGAAAAGTGAAAATCGTATGTGTTTTAGAATGATGAAAATTGTGTTTCTTGGAAAGGTAGAAATGTGTTAGAACTCGTGTGTGTTTTGGAATGATGAAAATTGTGTAAGTGCTAAGAGTGTAGTGTGTGATCTTTGAATAGTGGAGTGTACATTTTTTTTTTTAAAAGGTGAAATGTGTGTATTTTAGAAAAATAAGGTATATATATTTTGAAAGGTAACACATTTGAATGAGTGTGTGATATGAATATGGAAGGATGGATTTGAAAAGTGACTTGTATGTTTATAAGTTGAAAAGTAATGTATGTAATCTTTTGGAAAATTTTGGTAAGATGTATGCTTATTTTGAAAGTTGAAATGTGTAAAGGTGAATTTTGTATGTTTTGGAAAGGTGAAATTTTGTAAAAGAGAAGTAAGATGTGTGATTGTTAAAAGTTGAAGTATTTTGAGAGGTGAGAAATGTGAATGTTAGAAAGTGAGTTAGTTTGGAGTTTATAAAAAACAAAAAAAAAATGAAAATATTGAAAAATAAATATTTCCTCTCTTTTTTTATCTCTCTTTCTCTCTCTCTTTTCTCCTTCCCCTTTCTGGTGCTTTGAGAAAAATTTCGGAAAACATGAAGTATGCTATCAGAAAGGAAAAGTTCAAAAGGTAAGCAATAAAATCGATGTCCAAGCCCGAAGAAAGGTACGTCTTTACTTTTAGTAA
>NW_021591849.1:0-318 GCF_001605985.2 Dendrobium catenatum
CCTCTCTCTCTCTCCCTCTCTCTCTCTCTCTTTCCCTCCCTCTCTCTCACTCTCTCTATCTCTCCCTCTCTCTCTTGCCCTCTGTCTTGCACTTCCTTGCTTTCTCTCTCTTTCGCCCTCTCTCTCTCTCTTGCCCTCTCTCTCTTTCTCTCTCCCTTACTCTCTCTTGCTTTCTCTTGTTCTTTCTCTAGCTTGCTCTTTCTCTAACTTGCTCTCACTTTGCTCTCGCTCTCTATCTCTCTCTCCTCTCTCTATCTCTCTCTCTCTCTCTCTTGCTCTCTCCCTTTCTCTCTCTTGCTATCTCTTATTCTTTCTCTA
>NW_021591850.1:0-343 GCF_001605985.2 Dendrobium catenatum
TGGAAGGTTATCAAGGATGGGGCGCTGGCTCTTCGTCCTATAATTCGGTGGAGTATCGGCAATGGCAATAGTATTGAGGTCCTCAATGACACTTGGATTGCAAATAGATGCCTGGCCCGCTGGCCATCTTTTCTCAACGTTGAAACTCTCGAAGGTCGGCTGGTCGGTGATTTTCTGGATGAAAACCTGCAGTGGAATCGCGAGCTTCTCCTAAACTCGTTCGGCCCAATTATGACTGACCGGATTTGGGCGATCCCGACCCGGGTGGGTGACGGGGGTGATATTCCGGAGCTGCTGCACATGCCGTGCGGCACTACTATTACTGCCCAAGCTTATAGGGGTC
>NW_021591851.1:0-302 GCF_001605985.2 Dendrobium catenatum
CTCAATCTGAAATCTGTTTGATCTGTTCTGTTCCAGATCTGAGGAAATTTGTTTAGGTGCTACAAGCACTATATATGTATTCTGGTGCGATAAGCACATCTGTTCTGGTGCCGTGAGAACAAAAGAGAGGATAAGGGGCCTGGATCCTATGAGATTCAGTCAGTGTCAGGGAATTTAGCTATTAAATAATATCTGATATTTGATTTGATATGATTCTGATTCCGTATCTATTCTGCAAGAAAATCTCATTCTGATTTTCGTACAATATGAATCTGATTCTGATCTGTATGATATGATTTCTG
>NW_021591852.1:0-306 GCF_001605985.2 Dendrobium catenatum
TCCAGTACTTGGATCATAAAATGCTGAGGTGGATGAACTGTCCTCATAAGCATAGCCCTGTGAACCCAAGCCATATATCCTCCCGTTCTGTCTTCCACCAACAACATCAGACCAAGTATGATACTCAGAAGTGTGGGCTGATCCTAAAGATGATCCCATGCCATACATCAAAAATCAGTTCTTCATAGGGTCTATTCATTTGATCTTCATCAAATATTTCATAAGCTGTAGATGAACCAGCATGAGCATCTCTGTATGGCTCGTACTCGCCATGTGATGTCCAAATCCTGTAGTTTGGAAGAAATC
>NW_021591853.1:0-359 GCF_001605985.2 Dendrobium catenatum
TTTGAAATTCAAAACTCTCATGAAGCTTTGATACTTTCTTAATTTAGCTCCTTAATTTGAGGTATCCAAATTAATTAGATTTCAATTTGAATTTGAATTCAAATTGGTCTTAATTAATACCCTCTTATTAGGATACTTCCCTAGCTTAAAAACCTGAAATATATTTCAGATTTTTATTTAAAGCTTTGTTAGCCAAGTGGTCCCCACCTACTTAAGTTAAACATTTTCTCCCTCTCTATGCTTGGCCGGCCTTCCCCTTATTGTTTTCTTTTTAATTGCCACATCACCACCTTTTAAATGCCTCCTCTCACATAATTAATTGCAGATTTCTTCAGTTTTAATTTTCAGATTTCAAAATC
>NW_021591854.1:0-16118 GCF_001605985.2 Dendrobium catenatum
TAATTTGGACTATTTATACAAAAGACAAGAAAAACCGTCCAAAAAATGCAAGTATTCAATTCTGTACGCAGTGGATCGTCCCATACGATCGTGGATCGTCCTGGACGATTTTACTTAAACGATTTGAAATGAACCTATTTATATGTGTACAAAATGTCTCCGTACAGCTGATCGTCCCATACGAACTAGGTTCGTCTGGTACGAACGGTTATTACAAGGTCGGTTCTGGAAACTGCTGAAAACCGTTCTAAGTCGGTTAATCATTTGAAGAAAATTTATTCGTCTGGACGAAATTTTTACAGAGGGCCGATTGTCCTGGACGATTATTTATTTTGTCTGGACAAAAATTTTCCAGAGGACCAATCACCATGGACGATAATTTAATTTCGTCTGAACGAAAATTTTCTAGAGACCAGATCATCCTGGACGATTATTAATTTTGTTTGGACGAAAATTTTCCAGGGCACCAATCTCCATTGACGATAAATTAATTCGTCTAGACAAAAAATTTCCAGAGACTAAATCGTCCTGGATGATTATTAATTTTGTCCTAGACGAATAGGACTTAGAAAAATTTTGAAGCAAGTTCCTATTCGTTCCATGTGCTCAATAGAAGATAACTATCTGATCGTCTGGTACGAATAGATATCGTCTAGTACGATTAGTATAAATTTTTATGATCTCCATATGTGTGTGTATATTTTTATTCACTCAATTACAATCACTCCTTTTCAATTTAATTACAGTAAACTTTAAATTTTACAAAGTATCTCATTCTGAATTTGATTTGAAGTCTTCGTAGTCTGGAGTTCATTTTTTTCTGAAATGTTAGTACACACAAGAGCAAATACAAATCTTCTAAAATTTTTAGGAGACAACTACACATTTGAACAATAATGTTTGGAATCATCAAAACTACATAAGTTGCAAAAATGTAAAGCATTCAAATAGCAACTATCTTTAACACAAGAAATTAAAGAATTTCCAATAAATTGAATTGTTCTTTCTATCAACCCTATAACCTACAAGGTCCGAAACTGAATATCCAATTATTTTAAATGAAGAGCTGAACTTAGGATATCAAATTCCTAATTTCTAAGTTCCTAAGAGATATCTTAAAATCCTTTTTACTGTTGTCAAATACAATTCTTTTAGATCTGATTGAAATCTAGCACATAAATAAACACTAAATATAATACCGGGTCTGCTAGCAGTCAAATAAAGCAAAGATCCAACCCTAAATTTCTTTTGATCAATAGATTTTCCATTTGGGTCCTTATCCAATTGAAATGAGAAACTCATAGGTGTACTAATAGATTTAGCATTATCTATTTCATACTTTTTGAGGACGTCCTTAACATGCTTTGACTGACTAAGAAATATTCGTTCCTCAATTACTTAATGCTAAAACCTAAAAAGTAACTCAAATCTCCCATTAGACTCATATCAAATTCACTACTCATTATTTTAGAAAAATCATCACAAAGATTTTTATTTATTGATCCAAAGATAATATCAATAACATAAATTTATACAATGAGTATTTCCTCTCTTAATTTCTTCAAAAATAGAGTGGTGTTCACACTTCCTTTTTCAAAAGATCTCTCGAGTAGGAAAGTGCTCAACCTCTCGTATCAAGCCGTAAGTGTCTATTTCAATCCATACAATGCCCTTTTCAATTTAAAAATATGATTTGGATATTTTGATTTTTTAAAACCTAGAGGTTTTTCAACATAAACATTATCTTTAATTACCCCATTAAAAACTATACATTTAACATCCATTTGAAACAATTTGAATCCTTTAAAATAAGTAAATGCTAATAAAACCCTAATTATTTCAAGTCTAGCTACAAGGGCAAAAGTCTCCTCAAAATCAATCCCTTCAATATGATTATATCCCTTAGCTACCAATCTAGCCTGATTTCTAACAACAACTCCTAAGTCATTCATTTTGTTCTGGAATACCTACTTAGTCTCAACTACACTTTGATCCTTAAACCTTGCAATTAATTCTCCAACATCATTTCTCACAAATTCATTTAAGTTTTCTTACATTGACAAAATCCAAAATTCATCCAAAAGTGTTTGATTTATATTTATGGGTTCTATCATTGAAATAAAGGCATAATGATTGACTTCTTTGCTTAGTCTACGCCTAGTCCTAACACCCTCACTAGGTTCACCAAAAATCAATTCCTTAGTGTGGTTCTTAGGGTGGTTTTTAGAAAATCTCAAATCTCTAGACATCGGATTTTCAAACTCTAAATTTTCTTCCAAATTAACTTTATCAATCTTTTGAGAGTTAATTTCTATTTCATCATCTTCCACATTTATCTTTTTAAAAATTCTAGATTCATCAAATACAATATGTATGATCTACTCAATTATCAAAGTTGTTTTGTTAAATACTTTATAAGATTTACCAACACTAGAGTATCCAAGAAAATTTTCTTCATCTGATTTTGGATCAAATTTTTCTAAGGCAGATTTTTCATTATTATGTATGAACACCTTAAATCCCAAAATATGCAAATATAATAAATTAGGTGTTCTCCCTTTGAGAAGCTCATAGGGTGTTATATTTAAATTTGACATGATATTCACCCTATTCAGAACATAACATGTAGTGCTAACCGCTTCAGCCCAAAAATATTTAGGAAGTGAATATTCTGCCAACTTGGCTCGAGCAACTTCTATTAATATTATGTTCTTTCTTTCGACTTCCCCATTCTGCTGGGGGGTTCTATGTGCAAAAAAATTGTGATCAATTCTTTTCTCTTTACAAAAATTCTCAAAATTTTTATTTTTAAATTCACCACCGCGATCACTTTGAATAGTTAAAGTCTCACATCCTAGTTTCCTTTAAATTTAAGTCAAAAAATATCTAAACTCCTCAAATGATTCACTCTTATGATATAAGAATTTAACCTAGGAGAATCTAAAAAAGTCATCTACAATCACAAATCCGTATACCTTTCCTCCGAGACTTATAGTTCCAACTGGTCCAAAAAGATCCATATCTCCAAAGGTTTACTAATTCTAAGATCCTTATTGGACTAAAAAAAGGACTTTTTTTATTTTTCTAATTGACATGCATCACAAAGGTCTTAATAAAGTCTAGTTTTGGTGTACCTCTAATCAAATCCTTTTGGGTAATGTTTTTAAGATTTTTCATGCTAGAGTGTCAAAGTCTCCTATGCCATAACTATGACTCATTAGAAAAGTTTTCAAACAAAAAACATTAGGAGTTTTTTTATAATTTAAATCTAGCATATAAATATTGTTTACCCTTAATCCATACAAAACATCATTTTCATTTAGGCTTAATATGCAGTTAGTAGGGAAAAATTTAACCTGGTATCCTTTATCATATAGCTGGTTAATAGTCAATAGATTATACTTTAAGCCTTCTACAAGTAGCACATTTTCAATGAGAAAAATTAGCAAGTTTCCAATCATACCTGGTCCAATTACCTTCCTAGTGGTGTTATCTCCAAGTGTAACCCTTGAAAGTTCGTTAGGAATGTTAAGCCCTATGAACTTAGTCCCAAGCTAACCAAGAGGGGGGGTGAATTGGTATTTTAAAAAAAAATTTTCACAAAGAATGAAAAACACATAAACCAAAACTCACCACAAAAATAAATGCAGAAATAAGAGTGCGGAAGCAAGAAAACAAGAACACAGAAATTTATAGTGGTTCGGTCAACTCGACCTATGTCCACTGCTTCGAGGCACCCTCCAAGTATTGCACTACAAAACGTGACTCTCCTTTAGCCCTCACGGCTAGGCGGAGAAACCCTCACAAGAACCTCCTTTTTATCACCCCGGCAAGGCAGAGAACCTATCTCCTTTTTCTTCCTCCTGAAGCTGGCAGAGAACCACAACCAAAGGCTAACTCCTTACCTTTATCAACCCTTCCACGGACGAGAAACTCCAGATGAAGAACAAGCAGTGCGATCCTTGAAGCAACCCTTGTGAATCCCCTCATAAGCTCCCCCTCACATATATCCTCTCTCTCTCCCTCTCTCTCTTTCTCTCCTCAAGGTCTTCTCGGGTCAAGGAAGCAGCCAAAAGTCTTTGAAAAACGTTGAACAAGAGCTCTTAAATAGAAGAGCTTCAAAGGAGCTCATTAATTGAAAGTTGCCGACAGTATCGTCCAAGCTGATATGGACATCGGCCTGGCCGATCAGTACAAAACTCAGAAGATCAGCAAGAGCATCGCCCTGGATACACTCCTGGACGATTGAAATTTGGCTTGATCGTCCCGGCCGATTAGTTCAAATCTGAGAAAAATCGTCCTGAGCATCGCCCTATTTTTGAGCTGGCCGATATTTATCGTCCTGAAGTAACTTAAGGTTTTTGACTGGATCGTCCAGGACGATACGATCATATCAATTAACCTTAATTACTCCCTTGATTTCCTGATCAATTAAGACATAATTTGGTAATTTAGTCCAGGCCGATTCGTGGATCGTTCTGGCCTATAATTTAAAAATACAGTATACCTTAATTGTCTATGGCGGCTACTTCTTTATGTTTTGAGCTTATCGTCCCGGCCGATATGTTAATGATGGCCACCTTAATTAAGAATCCTGATTAGAGTCTATGTTTTGAACTCAATCATCCAGGACGATCCACGGGATCGGCCTGGCCGATGTGAGCAAAAACAGAGATTCTAAATCTCTCAAGTATGTGTGTGTAGGGTTACTAAGTATCGGTCTTTTAAACCTTACAAACTGACTCAAGAAGAGAAAAAATAGATTACAGACTGACTCAACCCTATCCAACCCACTTCTGTATTTGTATCATTTGTTCATTCAATCTTCGATTCCTGAAATGTTAGAAAAAATAGGCAGTCCAAGATAATCAGTAGAGTTTGCCAATCATCAAAACATAAGCTATAAAATAATTTTGCAACAATCTCCCCCTTTTTGATGATGGCAAAACAAATAAGCAATTCCTATTTTTCCTATTTCTCCCCCTTTTGATATATCAAAAAGAAAATATGCAAATATAAGAAAGAAAAAGAATCTCTCCTACATTTTTAATTTTGATTCAAAGCATGAATATGATATAGCATTCCATAAGATTGATTTTAAAAGCATGTAAGTTAATGAGTTGAACATCATCAAAAATTCAAAGAATTAGAAAAGTATCTGATCATGTTTACCCTAAGCTTGAAGTATCTTTGTAGGGTAGAGTTGTCTTTTGAAATCAATGACCTAACTCAAAACTTCAATCATATATTAGTATAAAGGATCTAATCATTACTTGAGTCAAGAAAAAAAACATCTTATAGAATAAAGGATCAAAGTAGATACATCATAATCACAAAACGAACTCAAGTCTTTGGTATATGAAAGCTTCTAAGTTTTTAAAAGATTTGAAAAGAGAGAAGAGCTTGCTTTTGATGGGCTCATTTTATGCCTATTGTAATTTGAATCGCGCTTTGCGAATCCCTTTTTTCATAATTTCAATTTAGCGGCATTGCGTTTCTTTTGTTGGCATCATTGGCCAAATTTGTTTTTTTTAAGCTAGATTCTCTTTTAGTCATCTCTTAAAAAGGACTTAGTTTTGAGTATATCTTCTAGATATTAGAGAATAGGGGCTCTCTCTCTAACATAGAGAAGAACAATCCACAAAACAGAATCACGGACCATTGTCAAGAGTAACTATGAATCTTGATATGATAAAAAGACTTTAATCCCTATAGTATAAGATAAATTTGCTTTAGCAAGATTTAGAAAAGACTTTAATTTTATATATAATCATTAATTTGAGATAGATTTTTTATTAGAGAAGAAAACTGTGCCACTAAAATATACTAAAGAAAGAGACACAATCAATAGAATTTTTCAATCATTTAATGGATTTAAGAGATGCAAACCATTGACTACAAAATTTTAAAAACAAATTCAAGGCATACGATATCATATTTGCGATGATTTTGAAAAACCTTTTTTTTTTCAAAAAGATTAAATCAAACAAACAGAACGACATAAAAAGGAACAAACAATCAAAACAAAAAAGCATATAAACTAAAAAAAGAAAAAAAAGAAAAAGAAGGAAAGCAAGTAAAGAAATCAAGTTCATGCATTTATGTCAATCACACCCAATCTGGTCTTTAATGAGCTGAAAGTATCGAAGGCCAGTGGTTTAGTAAAGATGTCGGCTAGTTGATTTTCAGTTGACATAGGATTTACCTCAATGTCTCATTTTGTCACATGATCTCTAATGAAGTGATGTCTAATGTCAATGTGCTTAGTTCTTGAATGTTGGATAGGATTCTTAGATATGCATATGGCACTAGTGTTGTCACAAAAAATTGAGATAGTGCTTACCGGAACTCCTAAATCTATTACCTGTTGTTTCAACCAAAGAACTTGGGCCACAACTTCTAAGAGCAATGTACTCTGCTTCAGCAGTAGAAAGTGCAACTGAATTTTGCTTCCTGCTAGACCCTGAGACCAAAGACTGTCCAATAAATTGACAAGTTCTTGAAGTGCTTTTCCTGTCCACCTTGCATCCTGCAAAATCAGAGTCAAAAAATCCAACAATTTCAAAAGAAGTGCTGTGTCTAGGATACCAAATCCCTAAGCCTTGTGTCCCCAAAAGGTATCTAAAAATTCTCTTAACTGCAGTCAGGTGGGACTCCTTAGGGTCAGCTTGAAATCTAGCACAAAGGCAAACACTAAACATAATGTCAGGTCGGCTCGCAGTCAAGTAAAGTAAAGATCCAATCATGCCTCTATACTTCTTCTGATCAACAGACTTACCACTTGGGTCCTTATCCAATGGAGCACTAGAAGTCATGGAAGTGTAAATTGGATTGGCTTTGTTCATCTCATATTTCTTCAAAATGTCCTTTATGTATTTTTTTTGATTTAGAAAAGTTCCATCCTCCAATTGTTTTATGCTAAACCCCAAAAAGTAGGACAATTCTCCCATCAAACTCATCTCAAACTCTCTACTCATTATTTTAGAAAACTCCTCACATAATTTTTTATTAGAAGATCCAAAGAGTATGTCATCCACATAAATTTGAACAATGAGTAAATCATCTCCAATTCTTCTAAGAAAAAGGGTGGTGTCTACACTCCCCTTAACAAACTCCCTCTCTAGTAAGAATGTGCTAAGCCTCTCATACAAGGCTTCTTGGTGCCTGTTTAACATACAGAGCCTTTTTTAATTTAAAAATATGATTTGGAAATTGGAACTCTCAAAACCTGGGGGTTGTTCTACAAACACATCTTCTTATTTCCCCATTTAAAAGGCACTCTTGCCATCCATTGAAAAAGCTTAAATCCTTTATAGCAGGCAAAGGCTAATAGCACTCTAATGGCTTCCAATCTAGCTACAGGGGCAAAGGTCTCCTCAAAGTCAATCCCTTCTATTTGGTTATACCCTTAGCCACCAATCTTGCTTTATTCCTAACCACCACTCCTGAATCATTCACCTTGTTCTTAAATACCCACTTTGTTAACTACACTTTGTTCTTAGGTCTTTCTACAAGCTCCCAAACATCATTCCTAACAAATTGATTCAATTCCTTTGCATTGCTAAAATCAAAACTCATCAGTAAGGGCTTGGTTAATGGTGGTCTTTTTGAAAAACTGAAGTTTGGGGAACCTCTAACTGGGTTTTTCTGGGTTCACTTTTCCCTAAGGGTTTTCATACTAGTATGACAAAGTCTCCGGTGCCAACAACCATGAATCATCAATAACAGTTTTTTAAGCAAAAAGAAGCCATCAGCATTCAATTTTAATTTAAATCAAGCAAGTAGACAGTTTTTGATCTCTTTCCTTGCAAAATAGTGTTGTACTTAATACTTACAATGCATGAGTTTGCAAAGAATTGTACGATGAAGCCTTTGTCAGCAAAATTGACTAGAGTCTAAAGCAGGTTGTCTTCAATCCATCTACAGCTAGCACATGAAAAATTTTCAATAAAGGTTCTTGGAATTACCAATTTTACTGATCCTACACCTTCTGGTGGTGTTGCTCCAAGATAACCTTTGCCTCCAGTCTTGAGACCTCTAAAACAACAAATTATTAGCATCACCAGTCATATGTCGAGAGCATCTGACTGTCCAAGTACCTACAATGCTCTCACGAGGCCTTTGTGAGAGACTCTGCAAGATTATCAAATGTTAGTGATAGGAACCCAAACAGTTTTGGGTCCCCTTCTTATGAAAGTAGAATGACAATGATGAGTGGTTATGCTGTGAATCTTGCACCTTAGTTCTTCCACACCCAAGTGGTATTATGGTGAACTGTGCAATGGTGTGAGATGTGTCCTAGCATGCGATAGAAAATAATCTAACTCACAGGAAAGGTTTCTAAATGATTTGAGTTATAATGCCTCTTCCTAGGCTTATCGGCTCTTGATTTACATATTGGTGTTCATACTAGTGTTCTTGCAGTGATTATAAATTTTATTTTGAATCTTACAATTAGTGTTCTTTTAAAATTTCCCAATATCAATCCTCAAGCTTTTCTCATTCTCTTTAGATTTCACAAAATTAGCTTCAAGTGGAGTGTGTGGAAAACTTTTAATGCACATGTTTTTCACTTAATTCACAATGAAATTTTTATTTAACTCATCAATTCACATCAAAGTAAAAATTATATGATTTGAATCAATTCATTTGATGATCTTTAGTCAAAATTTCATGCTCCCTTTTGTAGTTTCAAGAATTTCCAATTTCAAGCTAGCATGAGTTTTTCTTTAATTTCCTATATGATTGTATGTATTTTTTCTAGAACTTCAAGAAGTTGATCATAGGAAAGATCACATACTCATCTTGATCCGATTATATTCACTGCCACTCAGGCTTTATGTTTGAGATTCTTCTTCTGGTTCTGTCTCCGATGAGTCCATGCTAGAATGCCGCCCAAAATGGCCATTTGTAATCTCCCTTGGCCCTTCTTGTACTTAGATTTCTCTCACCCTTTCCTTTGTTGAGGTGATCATTGAAGTGTAGGGCAATCGCTCTCACAATGTCAGGTTTCCTGCATTCAAAACAAACAACATCAAAGAATCTTAATGTTTATGTTCTTTACTGTTTCGTCCACTCTTTGATGATGCTTTTATTTCTTCCTTAGAAACATTTAATTGCTTGTGATGAGGTAACTATCATCGCTTTCAGACCCGAAAGATTCAGAATCGATTTGTGCGCCTTCAGTGCAATTGTTTTCTCCTTTTCTTCTCACCTACATCAAGATTTCTTGAATTCCACCCTTCCTCGTACGCAATGAGTGAGCAAAGTAAGTTATCAATAGAATAGGTGTTCAAATCCTTAGATTCAGTAATTGCAGTAATTTTAGCATCGTTCGAAGAAGGCAAGTATCTCAAAATTTTGTTTACTTTTTCATAGTTCGAAAGCTCTTTTCCTAAAGCATGCAGTGAAGTAACAATCTGTGTAAACCTAGTATAACATTCAGAAAATAGTTTCAGATGGTTTCATATGAAAAAAGTTCGTGGTCAAGCAAAAGAATATTTAATCTAGGATTGTTTTACTTCATTGGTTCCTTCATAGGTGATGATAATAACCTATCCCAAATCTCCTTACTGTTGAACAAGTTATACACACGCATGTAGTCCTCAGATTTTCAGCACACAGAAAAAAATAGTTCAACAAAATTTATGAGTTTACTTGTGCTAAATCGTTCAGATGCGAAAGTATATCAGTAAAAAGAAATTTCAAGTTTACACCATTAATGTTCACGTGAAGGTGGAGAAAAACCTTCTTGATAAGCATCCACATAGACGATAAAAAATCAGTATAGAATTGGTAAAACGTTGGACATGACGGGTTTTCCAACATAGACAAAAGGTAAGTTGTCACAAGATGGAGAGAGTCGTGTAATCGAAGTAATCCTTCAAGTAGTAGATATTCTAATTCCAAAGTTAGCCATGAAGGATTTTAAATTAAATTTTTAAAACTTAGAATTTTTGAAGTCCCGCTCTGCAACCCCCCCCACCCGCGCCCCCCCCCCCCCCCCCAGCCACGCCCCCCCCCCCGCCGCCCCGCCCCCCGCCCCCCCGCGCCACTTGAAAGTTGTTAGGGATGTTAGCCTATGAACTTAGTCCCAAGTAACCAAGAGGGGGGGGGTGAATTGAGTTTTTAAAAATTCTTTTCAACAAAAAATAGAAACACATAAACCAAAATCTCACACAAAAATAAATGCGAAATAAAGAGTGGCGGAAGCAAGAAAACAAGAAACACAAAATTTTAGTGTGTTCGTCAACTCGACCTACTCCACTCCTTGGAGGCACCCTCCAAGTATTGCACTACAAAGTGACTCTCCTTAGCCCCCACGGCTAGCGGAGAACCTCACAAGAACCTCCTTTTCTTTGCGCACCCGTTGAAGCAGGCAAAGGCCAGAGAACCTATCTCCTTTTGCTTCCTCCTGAAGCTGGCAGAGAACCACAACCAAAGGCTAACTCCTTACCTCTACCAACCCTTCCACGGACGAGAAACTCTAGACGAAGAACAAGCAGAGCGATCCTTGAAGCAACCCTTGTGAATCCCCTCACAAGCTCCCCCTCACAAGATCCTCTCTCTCTCCCTCTCTCTCTTTCTCTCCTCAAGGTCTTCTCAGGTCAAGGCAGTAGCCAGAAGTCTTTGAAAAATGTTGAACAAGAGCTCTTAAATAGAAGAGCTTTAAAGGAGCTCATTAATTACAAGTTGCTGACATTATCGTCCAGGCCAATTTGGACATCGGCCTGGCCGATTAGTACAAAGTTCAGAAGATCGGCCAGAGCATCGCCCTCCATACACTCATGGACGATTGAAATTTGGCTTGATCATCCTGGCCGATTAGTTCAAATATGAGGAAAATCGTCCTGAGCATTGCCCTATTTTTTAGCTGGCCGATATTTATCGTCCTGAAGTAACTTAAGGTTTTTGATTGGATCGTCCTGGCCGATCTTACGATCGTCTAGGACGATATGATCGTATCAATTAACCTTAATTACTCCCTTGATTTCCTAATCAATTAAGGCATAATTTGGTAATTTCGTCCAGGCCGATCTGTTGATCGTCCTGGCCTATAATTTAAAAATACAGTATACCTTAATTGTATATGGTGGCTACTTCTTTCTATTTTGAGCTTATTGTCCCGGCCAATACACGTATCATCCAGGCCGATATGTTAATGACGGCTGCCTTAATTAAGAATCCTGATTAGAGTCTCTGTTTTGAACTCAATCGTCCAGGACTTTCCAAGGGATCGGCTTGGCCAATGTGAGTAAAAACAGTGATTCTAAATCTCTCAAGTGTGTATGTGTAGGATTACTAAGTATTAGTCTTTTGAACCTTACAAACTGACTCAAGAAGAGAAAAAATAGATTACAAACTGACTCAACCCTATCCTACCCACTTCTGTATTTGCATCGTTTGTTCGTCAAATCTTCAATTCCTGAAATGTTAGAAAAAATAGGCAGTCCAAGATAATCAGTAGGGTTTGCCAATCATCAAAACATATGCCATGAAATAAGGTTTGCAACAAACTTGTCTCCACCTCTGGCTTCCAGCGATATAAATTGCTTAGTATCTCCAGTTATATGCTTTGAGCAATGGTTGTCCAGGTACCAAATGCTCTCACAAGGCCTTGTATGAGAGCGTGCCTGCAAAACTATCATATATTAGACTTGGGAACCCAAATTAGTTTGTGTTTTTCTTTTGGCAAATTAAAAATAGATGCATGTATGATATGTCTAGGTTTATGCATCTTAGGTTTCAACACTAAATGAGATTTCTTATCCACTGTATAGGTGTGTACTATATGTTCAGTCATCCCACAAGAAAAATATATAACTCAAAGAAATGGATTTCTCAATCTTCTATTATTACTCTATCTCTTCCTGGGTTGTAAAAATTTGGGATATAAAATAGGATTAGTAAAATATTTAAGTGTTGGTGGTTTCCTATTTTCTTTGAGAGCTTGCACTTTTAATTTCAAAATTATGTTCAAATCTTTTAAAATTTTCTTATCAAAATTCAAATAGTGCTCTTTTTTTTCTGATTCATCTTTAAAATCTTTGAATTATTTTTCCAGTTTAGCATAGGATGATTTTAAAAATTCATTCTTCTTATTTAAGTCATCAAACTCATCAAGTAAGCTCATGTGGTTCTATCTATCAATGCATGATCTTTTCTAACGATTTCGTGTTCTGTTTGTAATTTTTACATCTCTAAATTAAGACTAGCATCCATTTTCTTTAGCTTCCATTATGCATCATGAATTCTTTCAAAAAATTCTAAACTTTTATTATAGGTTAAGTTACACACCTCTTCTTGATCTGACTGATCAAGATTATTGTTCATTAAGCACAAGTTAGTGACTTCCTTTTTCTTTTGTGTTTCTGATGAATCAGAAACCGAGTCTGCCTAAAAAGCTCTTTGAAATCTTTTCTTGCCATTCTTCACATTTGGTTTCTCCTATACCTTCTCCTTACTAAGAGTGGCTTTTATGTTTAGGCAATCAGATTTTAGATGTCCAGGTTTTATGCATTCATAGAAAATCACCTCATTTAAAACCTTAATACTCTTAGTAAATTTACCTCTATTCCAATACTTGCGTCACCTCTACTTCCTTTTAAGAAAGCTCCTAAATTATTTAGTCATTAAGGCAATGTCATCCTTATCCTCACGATGTGATAGATAACTCTCCGACTCCTCCACTCTCAATGCAATGTTCTTCTCCTTTCGTTGTTCTCATACATCAATCTTTATTTGACTCACTCCTTCCTCGTAAGCAATTAGTGATCCAAGAAGATTGCCAATAAAGTAAACATTCAAATCTTTAGACTCTATAATTGCAATTATTTTAGAATCATATACAGTAGGCAAATAAAGAAGAATCTTATTAACCATTTTAGCATTCGTTAGTTCCCTAACCAATGCATGTAAAGAAGTGATAATTTGAGTAAATCTTATATACATTTTAGAAACGGATTCATTTTGTTTCGTGCAAAATAATTCATAATCATGTAATAAGATGTTCAGTCTAGATTACTTTACTTCATTTGTCCCTTCATAAGTAATACAGAGTCTATCACATATGTTATGTCCACCTTTGCAAATGGAAGCTCGCATGTAGTCTTCTGACTTAACTACACAAAAGAAACTGTTTAAAAACTTTACATTTAGTTGTCCTAATTCATGTTGTGCTTTAGTCTAATCTGCAAAGGGTGTTTCAACTCTAATACCATCAACTACTCTAGTTGGTTTTGTATACCCTTCTTGAACTAAGATTCAAATACGATAATATAGTGACTGTAAAAATGTTGACATGCATCTTTTTTAAAAATCAATAGGGATGTTGTCAAACAATGGAGGTCTAATTATAAAGTTACCTTCTCGGGTGTTTTGATTTCAAAATCTAGCCATACTAATTTTTCAAAAAGTAGTCTAAACTTATGATTTTCAAACAAAGCTCTGAAACCACTTATTGATTCTTGTTGAATCTTGATTAGGTTGTTAAACCTAAGATAATGTCCCAAAGCTAACCAAGAGAGGGGGGGGGGTGAATTGGTACTTTTAAAAATTCTCTTGGATTTTAAAAGTGAAACTCGTTGATTCAGAAAGTAAGTTAATTAAAGTTTTTAAAATAAATTTTTTTAACCACGAAAAAATAACTTGCAGTAAATAAAATATGGAATTTAAATAACACAAAGATTTATAGTAGTTTGATCAAGCATGACATACATCCACTCCCTGAAGACTCCCTTTTCAGGTATTGCACTATTACCAAAAGTATCTCTCATTTTGCTCCCACAGAAAGGTAGAGAAGCCTTTACCAAAACTCTCTTCTACCAATCCCTGGTGCTGCAAAGAATCGTCATCCTTTCTCACCCTGCAAGTATAGATAGAGAACCTTCATCCTTTCACACCCTTCAAGTGTAGGCAGAGTACCATCGGCTGTTCACACTCTCTAAGTGTAGGCAAAGAACCTTCATCCTTTCACACTCTCTAAGTGTAGGCAGAGAACCTTCATCCTTTCACGCTCTCCAAGTGTAGGCAGAGTACCGTCGGCTATTCACACTCTCCAAGTGTAGGCAGAGAACCTTCATCCTTTCAAACTCTCCAAGTATAGGCAGAAAACCTTCGGCTATTCACACTCTCCAAGTGTAGGCAGAGAACCTTCATCCTTTCACACTCTCTAAGTGTCGGTAGACAACCTTCATCTTTTCACACTTCCAAGGTGTCGGTAGAGAACCAGATCTTATGTGAAGATCTTCTCACGAGCAATATAGAAAGATAAGAGGAAGAGTGATAACCACAATTATAAGGAGATCCTTACCTTTGAGTGACCTTATGAACCCTTCACTCTCCATTTGCAAGAAATCTCTCTCAAACACACTCTCACACTCTCTCCTTCAATTTCCCTTGAAAAATCAAGTAGACAAGACTTACTCACGATAGTTTTTGTGGACCTTTTATACAAGACACAAAAAATAATCTAAAAAACTAAAATTTTCAATTTAGAGAGTACACAATCATACAATATGATCGTATGTTTGTACGTATGAATAGTTTAAATACTATTGCATACAAAACCTATTGTGTATCAGTACAAAATCATTTTATACGAGATCATCATTTACTGCGAATTACGTTCATCTGGACAAATAGTAGAAAATTAAATTTCATCTATACGAAATGTCAGGATGAAATGAGCGAGGACAGAACAGAAGTGTTTGCCCATATAAAATTTTTTTATCATCCCGTACGATCTTCGTCAAAAGAAGAAAAGAGGCGTTCATTCCAGTATAAAATTTTTTATCATCCCGTACGATCTTCACCCGAAAAAAAAACATAGGCATTTGTCCCAGTACAAAAATTAATATCATCCCATACGATCATCATCTAGAGTAGAACAGAGGTGTTTATCCCTATACAAAAATTAAGATCATCCCATACGATCTATACTTAAAAAATTATTTTCATTTATGTTCGTTCAACAACTCGTTGGAAAAAATAATTGACCGGATCATCCCGTACGAAGTGATATCGTACAGTACGATCAGTTTTAAAAATATGAATTTTAAACTCTCCCTCGGTGTGTTTGTGCTCAGTTACTCAATTACAATCACGCTCTCTTAGACTCAATAAATTAGAAAATACATACTTCAATTACAATAAACTATAAACTGATCTTGATTTGAAGTCTTCAACAATCCGGAGTATGATTTCCCTGAAATGTTAGTACACACAAGATAAAAACAATTCTTCCAAAATATGTTAGGAGAAATAACAATCAAATCAATAATATTTGGAATCATCAAAAACATACAAGTCGCAATAATATCAAACATGTAAAGCTAAGAAGCAACTATCTCAACATAAAGTATTTTAAAAAAACTCTCTAAAAAACGTTCTTCTCTCTTCCCCTGTTTATGTCCAAGGTTACTCAGCAAAGATTACCACAACTTAGATGATACGACTCAAGAAAGGAAAAAATACATAACAAATTGAATCTATATTGTAACCCTAGTCTACACAGTCTTTAGCTGATTAGAATTACAAGTGAATGGTGGACTGATTTGCTAAAACATTAGTACACATAAAATTTATCACGTAAAATAGGAGAAAGTATTAATAGACAGTTATATTTGTTATCATCAAAATCACAGTGCTTGGATCAGATTTATAACATGCATAATTCAAAAATTAAATAGGTATGACCAATCACTAACGTTGTTGACCCCCTGAGTATGTACTCGATAAAATGAAAAATAAACTTCCCAAAGTCAATAGCAAACTTTTAATCCCCATTAATTGCTTTCCAAAACTATCTGAGAAATTTTGGAAAAATTGCTCTGGATCGTCCTGGCCGATATTTTATAGTCCAGGCCGATCCTCTGGATGATGTCCAAAAATAAGTTAATTCTTAATAGATCTGGCGACAGATTCTTGCTGATTTGAGCCGATCGTCCTGGTCGATACAAAATTGTCCAGGACGATGTTTTTTGCATAAAGACGGCTGCTTTAATGAGGTTGCCCTAATTAGGGTTTCTACTTTTGTCAGATCGTCCGGGACGATATTAATATCGTCCCGGACGATGTTACCAAAAATAGAAATCTTTTAGGGCACAACAGAAAATCTT
>NW_021591854.1:16150-33990 GCF_001605985.2 Dendrobium catenatum
ACTCAAGAAAAGAAAAAGATTACAAACTGACTCAGACCTAGTCTACCCAATCTTGAGCTGGTTCCAGATTGCAGTCTGATCGTGTGGACTTGAAATGTTAGCACATAAGACAATCGTAGAGAAATAAGAAATGTTTGCTATCATCAAAATCATAAATCATAGATCCACAACAACTAGATCATCCCGTACGAAGTGATATCGTATAGTACAATCAGTTTAAAAAATATGAATTTTAAACTCTCCCCTGGTGTGTTTGTGCTCAGTTACTCAATTACAATAAAGCTCTCTTAGACTCAATAAATTAGAAAATACATACTTCAATTACAATAAACTCTAAACTGATCTTGATTTGAAGTCTTCAATAATCCGTAGTATGATTTCCCTGAAATGTTAGTACACACAAGGGAAAAACAATTCTTCCAAAATATGTTAGGAGAAATAATAATCAAATCAATAATATTTGGAATCATAAAAAACATTCAAGTCGTAATAATATCAAACATGTAAAACTAAGAAGAAACTATCTCAACATAAAGTATTTAAAAAAAACTCTCTCAAAAACATTTTTCTCTCTTCCCCTGTTTATGTCCAAGGTTACTCAGCAAAGATTACCACCAAATTAGATGATACGACTCAAGAAAGGAAAAAATACATAACAAAGTGAATCTATATTGCAACCCTAGTCTACACAGTCTTTAGCTGATCAGAATTACAAGTTAATGGTGGACTGATTTGCTAAAACATTAGTACACATAAAATTTATCACGTAAAGTAGGAGAAAGTAGTAACAGACACAGTGATATTTGTTATCATCAAAATCACAGTGCTTGGATCAGATTTATAACATGCATAATTTAAAAATTAAATAGGTATGACCAATCACTAACGTTGTTGACCCCCTGAGTATGTACTCGATAAAATGAAATATAACCTTCCCAAAGTCAATAGCAAACTTTTTTTGATATAATAATTTACTATCACCTAATTCTTGGTAACTTTAGAAATATTCCTACTTCACAAGGGTTTTATATAAATATAATAGTGTTGGCTTTTGACTATTAGTTTATTACAAAAGAAGAGAAGTTTACTATCATATTCTCTTATTTTCACTGTGCATTTGAATCCATATTTGTTAGAACACTAATGATTTCATCATAATAGATAGAAATAGTGTTGTGGCATTTAGGGACTTAGTGTCATAGTTCTCTGGCAGGTTTTTCTATACATGTTTCACCCATAAGGCAAAGTCTACCAAACATTTTATATCTTGCTTAGAGCATAATTTATAGCTAACCAAAGTAACTTCTTATTGTAAACATGAACATCAATCAAACATAATCTATCATATCTTTTATCTAGGATGAGCCAACTCAACTAAACTCATAAATCAATTTGTTTCCTAAAAGTTTAGCTTAAATCTCTGACCATTGACCTTCATAATTTGGGTGTTCTTACTATCCTAAATATTTATAACTCTATGAGGACATACCTTTATAATATTGAATAGTTTTCGCCACTTAGAGTTTAACTTCATAAGAAATAATTTTAGTATTGAATTATACAAAAGCCCTTCCTGTTTAGGCTCTAACTTCTTTTCTAATGAGCTTATGGCTATGCAACTTATTAATTTGTTATGTATACAACTTTGCATTATTATAAGCATCATTCATATTTTCCTCCAACTCATTCAACTCTATTAGAATTTTCTCCTCAACATCCTTAAGATAATTGTTTAATTCTTTCACCACCCAGTATGCTTTATGCTTTAACTCCAAGGGTAAGTGACATGCTTTTTAGAAGATCAACCGATAGGAAGACATTCTAATTTGGGTTTTAAATAATGTCAAACCGAAAGTGTATTGTAAAGTGAAAATTATGTAACATTTTATTATGTTAAATTCTAGTGAATAAGTTTTGCTTTAGTTGATGTTGTGAAAATTTTTCTCAATAAATGGAAAATTTTTAAATGATAATTAATTCAGCACCCTGATAGAACTAAGGTCTGTTCCACATCACTTCACATCATCACAGCATAAAAACAACAACATTGTAGCACTATAGTCTTGAGAAAATAACATAATAATTCAATGCTAAAGATCAAACCTCAAAAACACCACAATGACAGATGATGCAAGTGAGCGCCATAGTGCCAACCTTTTGTAATACTACGGTGTAGTTAAAGGAAAGTAGAATTGCACTCGATTAATCAAGCATCATGTTAGATTAGAAAATAGCCTTTCAAAATTAGCCCAACACAACAATGGAGCCAATTTATTAGTGTCGAGGTTTTAGTTCATATTGTAACACAATAATACCATTTTATTGAGCGTCGTAGTACCCGAGTCATTTTATAATAAGTTTATTTAATTTTTCTATTTTTTTTGTGATTGTACATGTTGTATTTTCGAATAATGTTTTGAAAGGAGAGGCTAGAGGAGAGAAAGATACATACTTTAGAGTGGATGACTAACATTGTTGTGAGCAAGCAAGCATTTGGAGAGGAAAGGAGTGTGAAGAGCAAACTTGTAAGGGGCGATTCACTTTGGGTAGGATTCATATGAGGGAAATTTATAATCCTTCATTTTTTTTACTCTTTTCTACTTGTACTATCTTTCTTGAGTAATGGTAATTATGTTAATTTTTATTTTATTTTATGGCTAACTAAACTCATAGTTTTGGATTAAAATAATGAAAACCTAAGTAATTAGTAATATACACTTGTGCTTTCAAATTATGAATGGCCATTTTCAATATCTCTCACTCTTAATTTAATCTATGAAGTGGCTATATGTAGAATTAAAATTTTATGTTATATATTGCTTTTACGGAGGAATATTAGAATAATTAGGACAATTGGAATGGAATACTTACATGCCTATATATAAGATGTTGAGTCTTCTAGGGTCTATGAAGATTAAATAACTATTAGAAGGACATAACCTTTCTCTACATCCTTACAATTTGGACAAGTATCAAAGAATGCATATGCTCTTATTCACAACTAATTTAGGAGAGCCTACTTTGAAAAACTTATGAGATTTCACTATAATTAGTCCAAAATACTTTATCTATTTGTATTTTCATTTTTATTCTAAGTAAAATACAATATTGATTTCATTGCGTAAGATATTTTTTTTAGCTTGAAGTAAAAAGTACTCGAATAATTATGTGAAGCTGAACAATTTCTGATGGAATCAACTCTCTCTCTCTCATAAGCACTTTTATTAAAATATTTGTATGTGCAATTATGTTTGTAGTGGGGATTTATATTTGAATACATATAATTATAGACTAATGTATATAACCGGCATTAGTCATAATACCCATCAAGTTTTTCATATCATTATCGAAGAAGTGACGTGCATTCTTGCAATTTTTTTATATTATTTTAAAAAAGTTGCATAATTATTCCTACTTGTATCTTGTTTAGTTATAATTATTTTTTTTTTGTGAATTTATGAATATGTGATAGTTTACATCTTTTCTTTCTTTTTTCTAATTACATTTAAGTTTTTTTTTTAATTTTTAGTTTATTTATAATAAAGCTTGTAATGAACTTTTACTGTTTCATTTACAAATTGAATGGACCCTTACAAAATTAGAACATCCAAAATGACTTTATCATTTGGAATAGTTAAACCAAATTTAGATTAGGACTATTCTATACCTCTTAGGGAGTATGCAAATGATATATGTATTAACAGACATATTATCGAAGCTATTAACTTTGAGTTGATTCTAGCAAAAATTCAAATTATTAAACATTCTCAATTTGGGGGAACTCATGTTAAGGAATATTCAAACATACACTTATCTAATTTCTTAGAAATTTATGCAACATTCAAGTATAATGAAGTCAGTGATGATGCTATTAGACAGCATATGTTTCTGTTATCTTTGAGGGATAAATATAAGATGCAGTTGAATTCCTTGCCAACAAGCTCTATAACCACTTTGAATGAGATGGCACATAAATGCCTATCAGTGTATTTTTTATCTTCTAAAACTTCCAAGCTTAGAAATGATATTACTTTCTTTATGAGTGTTGGAGAAGATTTTAGAAGATGCTTTGAAAGTGCCCTCCATATGCTTTTTCCTAATTGATTGGTGATTCAAACTTTTTACAGTGGGCTTGTAGGATCCCTTAGATTAATAATTAATGTTGGAACTATTTTTTTTTTTTTTATTTATGAAACCCTTTTGAAGAGGCTTATGCCTTATTAGGGACGCCAACAAATAATTTAAGTGGCTTCTCATAGGATAAATCGTAAGAGAGTAACAAGTGTCTATGAGTGAAATACTTTATCGATTTTGATAGCTCATGTAGTAGCCACGTCTAAGAAGTTAGACAATTTTGGTGTTATTCCATCAAAGTTCAAAGGATGGTTGTGAAACCACATGAACAACTAAATGACACAACAAGAGAAGAGGGGCTGAATTGGTGTTTTAAAAATCTTTTTCATATATTATTTTTGAAATTAAAACCAATTTTGCAAAATTAAAATAAAAATTCAAATTTTCAAATTGGAACTAATTAATAACCCAAAACATATTTTTGATTTTTGATTTGGTAAGGAAAATAATTAACACTTATTTTTATTATTTTTTACTTTCATTTTTTTTCAACAAATAAATAAACTCAATCAACCACAAATCTTATATCACAATAATAAAAACACAAACAAAATTGTATAATATACATATTTATAATGATAAAATGGTAAAAGTAAAGTGTATATAATAAAAGAATAAACACACACGAATTTTATAGTGGTTCTGTCAGCTTGACCTATGTCCACTCCTTGGAGTCCTCCTCTATCGGTATTACACTAAAAGTTATTGCCTCTCCTTTAGCTCCCATGACAAAGCAAAGAAGCCCTTACATAATCACTTCCACTAACTCGGTGTGACGGAGTAGTCGAATCCCTTTCACAAACTCAGTGTAGTTGAGTAGTCGAATCATTCTCACCAACATTGTGTAGATGTGCAGTCTAATGCTTTTCACCTTCTCCGGTGTGGTGGACTAGCTGGTGGTCCTTTGATACCAAAAAATTCTTCAAGGAGTTTCACTTAAAAAAGACTTTGATACAAGGAAGAATAAGGTGGAAGTTGGCTGGAGCAGTAATGTAAAAATACTTTCTTTATAAGTGTAAATTACATATTATTTTGTTTGTTTTCTTTTTTGTAAAAATATATTATTTTTATTAATTATTTGCCGAAAAACTCAAAAATTGGAAGAAATCCTAAGAAACCTTCAGTACCGTAGCGTCCGATTAAACAATGTCATAGCGCTACCTTCAGCCTTCAGTACCACTAACTTCCATGGGACACATTCTATTAGTGAAGAGATGTGATTGTTCACTAAGTAACATATCCATATTAGCAAGTGTTGTGGAGGTGCAAAAGCTTCAGTGTCGAGGCGCTATTTCACTTCAGAGGCACCACGACACTATTATTCCAAGGTCGAGACACTTATTTCCATTATTTATATTTTTTAATAGTTATGGTGTTATGTCTGTAAGGGAGTTTAGTCACTCTATAGTTTCAATACTTTTTAGAGTACTTCTTTAGTTTCCTCTTAGAGTAAAATCAATGAGAGGCTAGGAAGTGCAAAATATAATCATTTGGAGTGTTTAGCCTATGTTGTATACATTAATCATTTTTGGTGGTATCAGTCTCTTGTATTTTCATTCTTTCATAAATTTAATAAAAATGAGTTTGCTAGTTATTTATTCCATGTCTAGCAAATTCTCTTGTTTGGGAATGACATATATAAAATATATGTTTAGTACTAATGGCAACTTTGATTCTATAAACATATAAAAATATTTTTTTTCCATATTATCTCACTCTTTATTTTAGAAAGATAATTATTGTAAATAGAGTATATGGTAATAATTTATTAGAAATAAACATACTTTCTCATGGGTTCGATACTCTACTCTTTCACTTTATTAATTGATTTAACATGTAAACTTGTGTATATTAAATGGGTTTGTTATTAATTATATTAAATATTTATAATCATCAAAACACAAGTTCAAGCTTCCTGATTATAACAATCTTCCCCTTTTAATGATGATAAATATTGTTGGTTGAAATTGTAACAATCTCCCCCTATTAATGATGATAAATATATGTCCTGATTATAACAATCTCCCCCTTTTAATGATGATAAATATTGTTGGTTGAAATTGTAAGTTAATTTTAATTTCCTCCTTAGCTCTCCTCCTTACTATGTGATCTCTTTATAATAAGGAGAAAGCTGATATATATATATATATATATAATTATAATTATTTTTTTAAAATAATAAGAAGCAAAAAAGCATAACAAATACACATAGGCTAAAAATAAAAAAATAAATCGCACTAAAGAGAAAAACTAATAAATCCAACAACTTCTAACTCCCCTTTCTGACATCACTGAAAAGGAGATCTATGAACTAACATCAATACAAAGTAACGCTGCAAAGCAAAGTGTAGAACTTGAAAACAAACTATAAGGAATAAATTATAAAGCATATTACACAACTACCCATAGGAGGGTCCCTGATTAGTTGGCGGTGGTGGTGGAGAGAAGTAATAATAGATGGCGGTAAACTAATCACTAAACCACTAGAGATACTACTCGTGCTACTACTGGAGTGGTTCACTGTTCTAAGGGGACTACTCTATATATGAATTGACCTTCAACTCAAGCTACTAAAAGTGTTGAGTCCAAGCATCCTGCAAGTAATTACAGTCAAGGCGACGGGCATGTCATATGGATTCTCCCCCTACTTCTACTTCATATTTAGAAGTTGATACATCTTCTAGATCCCTGTGATGCTCACTAAAGATGATGTGGAAAGAGTGATCTTTGAATAATATATGAACTTAGTCAGGTTGTGTAGAAAAGGATTGGTTGTATTTTTTTCTTGGATATAGCCAATGATGTGTCCTAAAGCTAAGTTTTACTTATTGAGGACCACATATTCCTAATGGATGTGAGATTTTATATGAACCTAAGTATTGAATTGTGTGCTAGTCATATAGTAGTAGGTGACTGAGGATAGTAGTAGACTGACATTAATTCGATCACCGGCTTTAGGTATGACATTATTTGAAAGAAAGTGCTAAATGATATATGTGTTAAGGAATAAGGAACTCATTAAGGGTTTTGGTTGAGGTGTAGGGGATTTTCTAATGATTGTTTTTACTTAGGTCAAGTTTAATCTAAAGAACCTAAAATAAAATTTGTGAGGGATTGATAATGACGATATGGAGGTATTAATAGAGATCATGTAATGTAATGGTTACTTTTTGGTGGAAGACTCGAGATTATAGAGTAGTTGATTGGTGTTATGTAAAGAATGGGAAAAAAAATCTAAAAGGAGCTAGGTATGATATGCAAAGATAAGACAGTTAATGAACTAAAGTGTAAAGGTATTAAATAATTCAGGAACCTAATAAAAAAGTTTTGCTTGATTAAGGTTTTTTTAATATGGATGGAGGCTCCTCTATGACAGGCATAAGTATCTTCATCCTCCTCAAATAAAACATATCATCCACCCTTCGGTGAGATCCACACGACTATGCTTTGGAGCTAAATAAACTTAGTAATGGACTAGAATTAGAGAAGGGGAGGGGTTTGTATTTTGGAATTGTGAAGCAAATGGATGATTTCCCCTTTTTTGTATAGCTTGGGTTAATTATAGAGTATGATAAGTGGTTTAAACAATATGAATGAAATCCATCAATAACATCTCATCATGTATGTTTATATAATGATCAAATTATACGGTATGACCAAAGATCATCCAGTATAGTCAGTGTAAAAGTTATCTTCTTGAGGAGTTATTGGTATGACTATTGACCAAAAGGTATCATATAGTAGAATGAGTAATTTGACCAGTTTGATCAGTAGTAACAATTAATCATCTAAAATAGTTAATATGTTAATTATTGGTGCCAACGGTCGAATCTTATATTGATCATACAATATAATTAGTGTATCGTATAGTACAAGTGAACAAAAAATTAGGCTTTTCTGAGTGATGATTAGGGAAAATTCTATAAGCAAAAACATATAAATAAATAATCACACTTCACAATATATAATTTTGAAAAAATAAAAACACAAAACATAAACAAAAGTAAATAAACAAACACACAAAAAAACCTTAACTTACCTCTACCCTTATTTCTCTAAGCATGTATATATCAATGACACTTAGTCAAGTCCTAAGTGGGATAAGTATATCATAATTAAGGAGTTTGGTAATGTCTACCAATTAATTTTTAGTATTCACATGTTGAATTTTTATGTTGATTTTTGCTACATGATCCCTAATAAAGTAATGTTAATATTCATATGCTTTGTGCTTCAATGTTTGATTTGAAATACAAATTGCACTAGTGTTTTTGAACATGATAGAGATGTTGTCTACAGATAATCTAAGGTCAAGAATTTGTTACTTCATCCATAATACTTGGACAATACAGCTACTTAGAGATATATATTTTACTTCACTAGTGGATAGGGCTAAGGAATTTTACATTTACTAGACTTAGAAATTAAAGGGTGGCCTACGACTTGGTAAGTATCAGATGTACTTTTTCTATCTACTCTATACTATACAAAGTCTAAATCTTAATATCCTATAATATCCAAGGTACTATTATGCCTAACATATCATATACTTAACTTTTGGGTGCCTATAAAATATCTAAGGATTCTTTTCATGGAATTCCTATATGATTCTTTCTTATTAGCTTGAAATTTAGTATATAAATAAACACTAAACATGATATATGGTTTGATAATAAACAATAAAGTAGTGATTCTATTATTTCTATATATTTCTTCTAACTAACTTATTTTCCAACTACATCCTTATCAAGTTGGATGATTGAGCTCATTGGGGTATTTTTTTCTTTTAAAACCATTCATATCAATTTTTTTGAAGATCTCCTTAATATATTTAGCATGACTAAGGAAGGTACCATCTTCACTTTGCTTTACACTAAATCCAAAAAATAGGACGGCTGTCCCATTATTCTCATTTCAGATTCCTTACTTATATTAAATAAAAACTCATAATAATGATTTTCATTTGTAGATCAAAGAAATATATCATTAGCATAAATTTATACTATGAGTACATCATGTTTAACTTTTCTATGGAATAAACTAGTGTCTACACTACCCTTAATAAGGAATTTATTAGGAGAAAGTTGTTAAGTGTCTCATACCACACCCTACATTCTTTATTAAGTTTATAGACATGATATGGGAATGAGGAATTTTCAAAGCCTAGTGGTCATTCTACATAGAGATCCTCTTTGATAACTCCATTTTGAAAAGCATTCTTGACCTCTATTTGGTATAATTTGAAAATATAAAAATAATAATATGTCACTAATGGATTCTAACTTATCTATCGAGCTAAAGTCACCAAAAAATTAACGCCCTCTTTCTTGTTATACATCTTAGCCATTAATCTGGCTATACCCCTTGGCTACTAATCTAGCCTTATTCCTAATCATCAATCTAGAGTCATTTAAATTTTTTTTAAAAACCCATTTAGTGCCTACTACACTTTAATCCTTGGGTCTTCTAACCAACTCCCATTCATCATTCCTAATGAGTTGATTCAGTTCTTCTTATATGGCTAAGATCCAAAATTAGTCATTCAAGACTTGATCTACATTGGTTGGATCTATCATGGAAATAAATGTAATATAACAGACTTCTTTTGGAAGGCCTTGTCTGATTGGATCTTCAAATATAAGCTCTCTAGAGTGATTAGAAGAATATCTCTAATATCTAGGAAAAAGGATACCAAGGTTCTTCTCTAATTCATATGTCAATACGTTTTACACCATGGGTAATCTTGACCTCATCATCATCCTTTATCCTAGGCTGAACAAGTCCATCTGACTCATTAGATGCCACATGGGTGGATTCCTCTACAACTAACACTCTTTGTTTGAAGACCCTTTGGACTTTACCTACTAAGCAATAACTTAAGAAAACTCCATCATCTTCCTTAGAATAAAATTTTCCTAAATGATATTTTCCATTCACAAGAACAAAGAATTTGCAACCAAAAGCATGTGGATCGAATAAGTTAAGGAACACGCATTTCAAATTCCTTACTTACAGTGTATTACCCTTAAGTAGTTCATATTGTGTCTTATTTAGGTTGGACTTAATTTTTTTTCCTTATTTAGCACATAGCAAGCAATATTCACTACCTTTGCCTAAAAATATCCATGTAGTGTATATTCTTTAAACATTACCCTAGGATCTCTACTTCTGTGATATTCTTCCTTCTAGATATTCCATTATATTATGGTGTCCTAGGGGACAAAAAATTGTGATCAATCTCAAATTCTTTACAACTTAATTCAAATTTTTTATTCTAAGACTACACTATGATCACTATGAATTGTAAAAATTAGACATGTTAACTTACTCTGAATCCAAGAGGTCAAAATCTTAAGCTCGTCAAATGACTCACTCTTATGTGCAAAGAATCTAACCCATATTAATCTAGAGTAGTACTACTATCATAAATCTAAAACTCTTAACACCTACACTAGTTGTACTAATGGGTCTAAATAAATATGTCTAGAATCTTCAATAATCTAGTGTCAATGATATCCTTAATAGAATGAAATGTGTGCCTTGTGTTTTCCTAACTGAAAATCATTACACAAATGATCTTGAGAAAAATCCAGCTTATGAATTCCTCTAGTTAGATCCTGCTAGGTACTAATCATAAGGGTTTTTATACTAGCATAGCATAGTCATCTATGCCATAGCCACAATTTAACCATAATAGTTTTCAAGAAATAAAGATTATCAAAAATATTAATGCAACCAAAATAAAGTATATAAATATTATTAAATTGTTTATTTTCTCAAATTATTTTTCCATTCAAAATAGCAAAGCATTTATTTAAAATAAATTTCACATCAAAATATTTGTTGCATAGTTATCTAATGCTAAGTATACTATGTTTTAACTCTACTACTAAAAGTACATTTATAATAACAAAGCCATTAGTTTTACCAATTGTACCTAAGTTAATCACTTTCCTAGAGGTGTTGTTTCCTAATATTACCTTGCCTCCACTCTTGGCCTCTAGTATGATAAACTACTTTAAGTATCTACTCGTGTGTTTTAAGTAGCCACTATCCAGATACCACATGCTCTCACTAGATCTCTTATGAAAGCATCTATAAAGTCATTCAAAGGAAAAAATTTGGAACCAAAGTGAGTATTGGTCTCGCCTTATATTTCCATGTATGAAAGCTATGATGACACTTTGGGCCTCCAAATTAAGTGTGTTCTAAGCTGAATTTTGCAAGTGCATGCATTATGTCCTAGAAAGCCACAAGAGTGATACCTAAATCTTAGAGATAGGTTCACTATTAATGGGGGGATAATGCATCTTCGTAGGGATATATGATGCATGTAGTGACCTAGGTTTTGGTTTTAAGTGAAAGTGTAGGCCCGTGTGTATTATTTTGAAGTACTTTTATTTACTTTTATAAATGATTATTTACACCTTTATATTAGCCACTTAAAATTTCAATGCATGCTCATTACTATCTAGTTCTAGTGCAAGTGTCTCTAGCTCCTTAAATGCTTCCTCTAACTCAATATTTCTACTTTTTTAAGGATTCATGTGATTCTGTTTGTTTAACATGTTTTTTTAACTCATCACAATTATCTATTAATGATGCATGCTTCTTATCTAATGCAATTTATTCAATTTTGAAGTTTGAAATCTCTTTAACAAAAATATCACACCCACTTTTTAAATAAGAAAATTATCCTTTCAAAATTGTATGCTACTTTTTCAATTTCCTTTATGAATCATGAATTTATTCAAAAATGGAAAAATTTTATTATTGGTTAGCTCACATACTTCATCTTGTTAAGATTTTCTAACACAATTATTTGCCATTATGTGTAAATTTTTTACCTCCTCTTCTATCTCTTATTTGAATGAGTCTAACGTTGAGTCTGTCGATAAGGCTTTTTGCATCCTCCTCTTTATCTTTTTAGATCTAAAATTTTCTTTTCCCTTTTCTTTATTACGGTGGCTCTTAAGATTAGAGCAACTAGATCTTAAATCTCCTGACTTCCTACACTCAAAGCAAATAATGTTAGAACAACTTTATTAGATTTACCTGATTTACCACTATTCCTTTCATGGTGGGACTTTTGTTTTTGATTTAGGAATCTTTAAACTACAAATTCATTAAGGCTATATCATCATTCTCATCAGCTCCATATCTATTTGTATTTATTTCATCAACCTTCAATTCCATGATTTTCACCTTTTTTTCTTATCACATATACCAAACAACCTTTGTTCACATTTTGCTCATAACCAAGGAGAGATCCAAGAAAATTATCAATTAAATGTGCATTCAAATATTTAGATTTTGAAATAAATGTGGCTTTTACATTGTATAAATTAGTTGTGCATTCAAATATTTAGATTTTGAAATAATGGTGGCTTTTGCATTGTATAATCAGTAAACAACATATAATCTTATTAACTTTATCAAAATTGTAGAGTTCTATTTAAAAAGAATGTAATGAAGTTAGTATTATGGTAAACTTAGTGTATAATTAGATATAGTTTTTTCTAGGTTTCATGAAGAAGAGTTTATATTCATGCATTAATAGATTTAAGCAAGATTTTTATACTTCATTTATACTTTAATATGTGATGTAAAGTCTATCTCAAATATTTTTTCATGTAATTGATAGGTGTAAGTAGTGTATTATTTTATACGTTATATTGTTGTGAAAATATGTTGTTTAGTTGTGTTGTGTAGGAATAAACTAGAAAAAGGCAAAAATATTTGTGTCATCTAGCATAATGGTGTTGGACCAAATAATGTCAAAGCACCATCAAAGGCGTCACCGGAGTGCCACAATATCGTCATGGAGGTGCCAGTTTTCTATCGGACAGTGTCGCAATGACAAAGAGTCAGCTTCACAACACCCATCTTATTATCTTCAAGCATCACAGCATCACAATATATGGCAATACAGCATGTGCAAGTCAGTAGTGCTGCAACATGGTAGTTTTAACTACCCAAGGATATGACCTGTCAATGAAATATTATGAATGTTCACTAAGTAGTGCTGCAATATGGTAGTCATTATTGCCCAACAATATGACCTGTTAGTGAAATATTATGATTGTTCACTATGTAACCGATCCACGAAAGCAAGCACCGCGACGAAGTCAGAATAATAGCAAATCCACATTAGTTCATTTTTTGGACAAAGTAGAGTCAACCTTTCAGGTGCCACAGTGAAAGTTTCCTCCTTCATTTTTTTCCTATAAATAGTCGATGTGTTATATTTGTATGGGAGTTCATTCACTTATTTAATTTCAGTATATTTCAGAGGACATTTCTAAATCTCTCTTATGGTTTCAACTAAGAATAATTAGGAAAGTATTTAATCTAATCATTAAAGTATTAGTCTGTATTTGTTGGATAAACTTTATACATTAAGGAAAAAGGAGTTTACAGGAGATACATTAAACCTTCTTGGTGATATTATTCTATTATATTTTCTTTCTTCTATGATTTCAATGGAAATGAGGTTTCTTATCTTTTCTTTTACGTTTGGCTAATTCCTTAGTTTTGGATTGATGATGTAGATAACATATTATGTAATAATGAAAATGTTTATGCTCTTAAGTTAAAAGTTCTTTTCAATATTATCCCGCTCTTAATTTAATGCACATAGTGCTCATATGTGTAGTTAAAACTTAGTGTGATGTATAACATCAATGGGGTAATACAAGAATAACGAAGAATATTAGCATAGTGTGTTTACATACCAAGATATATGTTATAAAACATGCTAGGTTCTTAAGGAGATTATAATTATAGGAGGTTATTAGTTATCATTTTCACCCCTATAAGCTCGAAAGAGATCTAAGGAAGCATATGCGTTGAATCACATCACAATTAAGAATTTCATTAGGAAAGTTATGCAATTTATAATCATCAATCCAAAATACTTTTCAAATATTATATCCATTATTTTACAATCTTTATTCAATGATTGAATCTCAATAACAAACATTTTTACTAAAGTAATATAATTTAATGATTAGAGCAAACAATAGTTGTTGATTGATAGAAAGCATACTTCCTCTTAGGTTTAACACTCTACTATATCACTTTATACTTTAGTTGGCATGTATACTTTCATATATTAAGTGGATTTATAAATTTATATCAAAGATAACCTTAGTATTATTTAGGGAGGATAGAGCCTTAAGTATTTATTTTTATAATTTAAAATTACACTCCAATATAGCCCCTTCCCCAGAAGGTTTTTGGCGATGCTGCTATAGAAGTGTTTCACTTTTTATAATATTTTAACTATATTATTTAAAGAATTGCATAGTTAGACCCACTTACATATTTAATTTTATTTATTTTCTTAGTTCACTAATTATATGCTTTGTTTTCTTCTTGGTTGCATGAATTAAACCATAAAGGGGAATTTTTGGCATTTAATCTTGAAATTGAGAGAACACTTTAAAAATTTCAAAAAAGCAAAAATATTTTAAAAATGGCTGAACTTGAGTTACATCAAAATCTTTCTAGACCTCTTAAGGATTATGCAAACTCTTTAGTAAAAGATTTCATCAGACCATAAATATACCTACAATCTAAGCTAATAATGTCTTATTAAAACTAGCTATTATTCAAATGGTTTAAAACTCTTAGTTAGGGAGCACTCCTGTAAATGATCTTAATTTAGATTTAGCTAGTTTCTTAGAAATTTGTGTAATTTTTAAATATAATGGTGTTAGTGATGATGTTATTAGACTTCTATTGTTTCACTTTTCTCTCAAAGATAAAGCTGAAATGTAGTAAACAAATTTATCTCATGTTCTATAACCACTTAGAATGAATTGGCTCATAAGTTTCTTGCTATGTATTTTCCACCTTTAAAAATAGCCAAACTTATAAATGACATATCTTATTTTACTCTCTTTAAAGGCTAATCCAATTATGAGACTTGAGAGAAAGATTTAAGTAACTTCTTAGAAATTTCTAGCATCATGCATTACCTGATTGATTGAGTATTCAAACACTTTATAATAGATTAATAGTATCTCTTATAACTATAATTGACGCTTAAGTTGGAAGATCATAATGTCTAAGCAATTTGAGGAAGATTATAAATTAATAGAGGAAATAGCTACTAATAAATTACATTTGCCTCCTAAATGGGTGAATCCTTAAAAAGTAACAGAAATTTATGAAACTAATGATTTATCAAACTTGAATTCACAAGTTGTATCAATATCTATGAAGTTGAGTACAATAGAAGTAAACTCTAGAGTAAGAACTTAGTCCTCAGAGAATAATTCCTATTCAAATACAAAGGATTGAAAATGTTAATGTAATTGGAAAATAAAATAATTCCTATTAAAAATTAAAAACTGTTTTTCAAAATTATTAACTATATACTCCAAAAAAAAGGGGACTACTAAAATACTTCTATCATAGAGAGAAAAAAAAAAAGAAAAAGATGAGTATATTAAAAAATTGACATTAGTTAAAAGCCTGGAAACCAATTATAATCTTATATTTAAAATTCATATTTTATAAAATAAGAAAAATAGTACAAATGACGGTGAACTAATAAAAGTTGTAATTTTAACTACTAACATATCTAATATGTAAATTATATTATTCATTTTAAAATTCAAAAAATAATAATTAAATCTATAACCTTTGAAGTTACAACTACAACGCTGTGATGGTATTGACATTTGAGCGTTATGATGCCCGAGTGTAAAAAATGGTGACAATGTGAGAAATTATGGCACTACAAGATCTAAAAATAGAGAATTTGGCAATGTCAAGTTGACTTCTTGATGTCATGGCACTGGTAATTCAATAATGTTGGCTTTAAAGATGTTGAAATGCTAGTAAACGGAGAACTTGGCATTGTAAAGTCTGATTTGTGGCACCTCAGTGGAATTTTAGGTGGCGCTATAGCATTATTTTATTATACGCTATAACACTCTAAGCGCCTCAGAATTTTCTATCATTTTTGAATTTTTTGAATAAACATAACTAAAACAACATATTTTTCAAAAAGAAATAAAATATGTAAAATACTATATAATTTACACTTATCAACTACTCACTATTACTATTGGAATTTTAACATAATTATTGTGTTTATTTTTTTGTGTAACACTGTGATTTATTATTCATCATTTAAATATTTATAAATTATTTGATGAAGGAATGGAAATTTAGATCGATGGTTGTGATCGACTGGCCTATTATAGCTCATTGTGATTTTATATTTTATTTTTATGAACTAGGAAAGGGAAGGACTAAATTAATTTGAAATTTCAAGATTTGATATGAGTCTATATGTATTTCTTTATTTTGATCTATTTTATAGTCATGGCTAGCTTTGGTTATATTTTACTCTACTCTCTATTTTATTGTTATGTAATATATTGAAGATCATGTTTATAAATTTTGATGAAATAGAAGAGATTTTTTGGATGAGTTTAATTTTAGTATTTGGTATATTTTATTAGCATTGTAGTCTATTATTTGTTAAAAAATTATATTCAAAAGAATTTGAAATAATTATAAAACTTCATCTTGGGATTTGTGTGTTATAACACAACATAATAGGACCTGTAAGATTAATTTGGGTTGTGACAAATTTTTGTGGAATAAGAGTAATACTTTTAAAAAATGGATCATGAGACAGAATTATAGAAATTGATATGTAGGTTAAGTGGGGTAGTTTTGGGTCTATTTGGGTATTTATTATTATTATTTTAGGTGTATGTACGTTTAGTTGCACATTTTATGTGATATAGATCTGCTAGACCTAAATATAATAGATGGACAGAGTGGTAGTCAAGTAGCTCTTGTATATACAAGCTTTGAGGACCTATTCTAACACAATTTCTCAATTTCCTAGTTTGATAGGCCAAATTATTGGTGAGGTATAGAGCATAGCTCATAATGTTAGATCTGATGAGGTATATTAACACCTATAATTTTTTTTCAAAATTAAAACCCCTAAGGTTTATGGGAACTATTGAGCTTAATGCACCAAAGTATTAGTTGAGGAGACTATAGAAGATATTTCATGATATGTAGCACTCTCCTAAAAGGAAACTATCATTAGTAATCTTTTTCTTAGATGGGGAGGTAGATCCTCTATGTATGGTCTAGTAAGAGGATAAATTTTAACGGATATTATACTCTTTGATTAGGTGAGAACAGTCTTTATTGTGTTTCAAGCCTTATTTGTTCCAAATTTTGTATGTCAACAGATGTAAGAGAATTTTTTAATATTATTTTAGGGGAGTAGGACTATCATGCAATATAAAGAAGAGTTTATTATTTTAGCTGGATTAGCTCCCCACATGATTAACACTCCCATGGAGAAGTACTATAGATTTTTTAGAGGAATTTAAGATAGTCTAAGATAGATAATGGTACCATTTCATATTTTTTATTTTTGTGAGCTTGTGAAGAGAGATCATCTCATAAAAAAATGTTCTAATCACTACTCAATAGCGGTGGCATACTAGCAGGAAAAGATTTGGTGAAAATAGTTCTAATAGTGGATGTTTTGAGAAGAAGAGAAAATTTATAACTAGAGAATCCAAGGGAGGTGCATAGTCATTGCCTTTGAAAGCTCTGATTAGGAGCAGTGATCCTAATTTTAAGATTTTTATTAGTAGGGAACCTATGTACTAGAGTTATGGCAGATGTCACTTTGACCAATGATATAGGATAACTGG
>NW_021591855.1:0-235 GCF_001605985.2 Dendrobium catenatum
CACCGGGGAAGGTGGAAGTGATTTTGTAAGGGCTTCTATGCCTAGTTGTGGGGGCTAAAGGAGAGACACTTGTTTTAGTGAAATACTTGGAGGGTGCCTCCAAAGAGTGGACGTAGGTCAAGGTTGGACCGAACCACTATAAATTCGGTGTGTTCTTTTTATTATCGCTTCCGCATTTATTTTTCCTCTGCACTTTGATTGTGGTGATTTTGGTTGGAGTTTTATCTTTGGTTTT
>NW_021591856.1:0-592 GCF_001605985.2 Dendrobium catenatum
TCATCATTTCTCTTATTACCAATGCTTCTCAAAAGAGGGAAACATAAATAAATCTTGCCTCAGATTTTAATCAAGAACCCTCAATGCTTGATTTAAGTAAGTAAGACCAACCGAGAGTGAAAGAAGAAGAAGATTGGAAGAAGAGGAAGAAGTGAGGGAAGATTACCTGTAGTTGAGGAGATTTTCGGCGTCGGCTAGGGCAAAGGAGTCTAAAGAGGTAGAGTTCGGTCGGGGTCCCTTCAGAAAGGGACGAAGATGAGGGTTTCGGCCCTTTGTGTCGCGCGAAGCAGAGAGGACGGGAGAGAGAGAGGGCTTGCAAAAACTGTAAACTTATGATAGTTGATTTGATCAATATAATTTAATCAATGTTGATTTCAATTTTAAATAGGTTTGAGACGAGTTAATTTGGATTTAATCAAATTTGATGTTATTAAGTTGGACTTGATTCGAGTCGATTTATCTAAATATTGCACAGGTTCGTGTCGACATACTTCGAGATGAGCTAATTTAATTTAAATCATGTTAGAAATGAATAATTTTGATTTGATTGATACTGATTTGATCATATTAGGTTCACTTAATGTAAAGTCTA
>NW_021591857.1:0-202 GCF_001605985.2 Dendrobium catenatum
TGGAAACTCATATATGCCCAAACAAAGGTCTTTCTATGATGTGCTTGAGGGTTCCTCTTCATCAGTTGATCAAGCTTTCTCATTTTTGAAAGCTTAGATTAAGGGTTTTCCGGCTCTTTCGATATATGGTTTCTCCTATTCTTAGGGTGTTATCATTTGGTTCTATTATTTCTTTTTAGGATTTCGGTTAGTATTTTTGCTT
>NW_021591858.1:0-275 GCF_001605985.2 Dendrobium catenatum
TTGGGCTTGCCATTCCCAACTTCAATCATTTAAAATTAAACAATTCAATTCCCTTACTTGGACAACTAGCTTGTTCCTAGAGATATTTGAAGCATTCCTCTTTACAAGGAAAGACAAGAGCAGTCTTATATGTTTTTTCCTATCTTAACATAGATGAAACCCTACAATAGCCAATAGTATAAGATGAATAGGATTTAATCTCAAAATAACTATAGGATCATATTAAACTTAGAAAGACCACGGGAGGAGTTCATTATATCATTCAATTTTAAATT
>NW_021591859.1:0-365 GCF_001605985.2 Dendrobium catenatum
CCATCCACAGAGTGCAGTGAAAAGTAAGCAGACACATTAAAGCAATTTCATTCACAACATGCAGTAAAAACCATGAAAAATCTGGCACACAGCGATAAAATAAACATCGGCCTAACCTAGATCTAGAGTTGGTTGTCATATCAAATTATCTAAAGTGTGTGTAAAAGGTCGTGTGGCTGGGGTGAATCCTAAAGTGGGTGATTAGTTAAGGTTGTCTAAAGTTCTAAGCTTGTTAAGGCTTAAAGGGAAATTTAAGTTGGAGTTTAAATATTAATATATTAAGAATTTTATTTAAATATATTTTAGAGGTTAATTGACTACCACTTTTATTTCACACCGAGGCCGTGAAGTTTATTTCACCTTCC
>NW_021591860.1:0-324 GCF_001605985.2 Dendrobium catenatum
AGATTAAAATTAGAAATTATAAGCAAAATAAATTTACAATTAATTGGTTATCTTATTAAATCATTACATAAAATTTATTAAAATTGTAAAATGATTTAAAATAAAATTGATATTCAAAATTATTAACTATGTACTCCATAAAAATGAATAACTATGTACTCCATAAAGAAAACAAGAAAAAGAACTATGAAAATAATTCTAAAAAGGCAATGAAAAAAGAAAAGAAAAAGAAAAGAAGAGTACATTCAAAAATTGATATAGTTAAAAACTTATAATTTGATTTCAATCTTATCCTTAAATTTATAAATGATAATAAAAAAATAG
>NW_021591861.1:0-334 GCF_001605985.2 Dendrobium catenatum
ATAGAGGAAAACAAGTGGTTTATAATGTAGATTTCAATCGGAGGGGTTACCAAATACTTTCAATTGTCCTCCAAAAGTCCATTTCAAATACTCCAAAGCTCCACCCAAAATCCTAAAAAATTCTTAAAAAAAAATCCAAAAATATTTAAAATTGAAATAACACTATAAATCACTTAAAGCAAAACTTCATCCACCCTTCAAAATAGTTTGTCAAGGTGGACGAATAAAAATTTACTTCAGCTCACAAAGAGCTAATGCCTAGTCAAAAATATTACTAGGATCCATTCTCAAACAGTTTCCTGCTAGTAAGGACATGGTACGTGTCCTCTAACCG
>NW_021591862.1:0-288 GCF_001605985.2 Dendrobium catenatum
GGATTCTGACCCTTATGTCTCCCTTGTGCTCACGGCATCAGAATAGAACATATGTGCTTACAGCACCAGAACAGAATAGATTTCATCGGATCCGGAACAGAATAGATATTTCTCCCAACTTGAGCTCCTATAAGATTTCCCCAGACACTAACTGAATCTCATAGGATCCATGCCCCTTATAACTCCCTTTTTATAGCATATACAGATAGCATATCAATTCAGAAGAAATCCGGACAAATTAGAAATCACATAAAAATCGGGCAGCACAACGGCTGTATACGAAATTTA
>NW_021591863.1:0-243 GCF_001605985.2 Dendrobium catenatum
AATAATCAACCCTTAACCAATCTAAAAATCTAAAAGACTTAGATTTAATTAGGTGATCAAATCCTAAATTAAAAATTCATTAGGATAAGATACTCTTAAATATCAAACTTTAGAATAACTTTTAAAACCAACCAACTAATTTGGTTAATAAAAATATTTAATACACCTTTTTCTTTTCTTTTAATAACAAACTAAAACAATAATAGCAAAGTTAATTATCACTGGGTAACCCAGGCCTACGAG
>NW_021591864.1:0-269 GCF_001605985.2 Dendrobium catenatum
TCATTTTTTATAAGTATAATTAAATATTACTTGATATTTTGTCAATATATATTTTAAATAAAAAATTTTGACGATTAAAATGTATTTGCATGAGCAGCCATTCGGTTGAGTGTTTGAAATTTTTCCCAACCCACCCAGGTTCGAATCACCTGGCAGGCGCGAGAGAGCGGTTTCCGAGCGGGTTGGCAGGCTTCCGCGCGCTGACTGGCCGGCGATTGAGAGCAGTTTTTGGGCAAGCTGGCAGGCTTCTGCGTGTGGGCTGGCGAGCG
>NW_021591865.1:0-208 GCF_001605985.2 Dendrobium catenatum
TGTCCCAAAGACTAAAGCAAACGGTGTAGACTGAGTTAGGGTTCTATGTGTGGTTCGATAAGCCCACAAAGCTTCACCCAACTTTTCATGCCACTGTCGCTTATTGTCCTCTAAGCTTTTCTTTAAAATTCTTACCAACGTCTTATTGAAGGCCTCCGCTAATCCATTCGTTTGTGGATAATAGCTTGTGGAGTATCTCCAATCAATA
>NW_021591866.1:0-289 GCF_001605985.2 Dendrobium catenatum
ATAGTAACGTGGGGAGAGCTTCTCACTCCTTCTGCTAGCTAAAGTCTTCTGTCGGTAAGGTCGTAGCTTCAAGTATACCCTTTCTCCCACCTCAAATGTTACATCTTTGCGGTGAGCATCCGCCTTGGTCTTCATGATCTGTTGGGCCCTCAATAGGTGTTCCCTCAACTCTTCCAACACCCTATCCCTCTCCTCCAAGTATTGATCCACAAGATATACCGGGGATGTCCCCTTCTGATAGTTTACCAACGCTGGTGGATCCCTCCCATAAAGAATCCTGAAAGGTGTG
>NW_021591867.1:0-232 GCF_001605985.2 Dendrobium catenatum
AGATGTAGTAGAACTTGTGTATTTTTGGAAGGTGGTGGAGTGGAATTTGTTTGTTTTGGAAAGGGTGATGTGACGAACTTATATGTAAAGGTAGAGATTTAGTTGAATTTGTGTATGATTTGGAAGAGAATATTGTAATGATTTGAAAGGAAAAGTGTGTGTGTATTGAAAAATGAATAAAGTGTGTGATATTGAAAAAGCAAAAAGTGTATATCTTGAAAAAGGAAGTGTA
>NW_021591868.1:0-764 GCF_001605985.2 Dendrobium catenatum
ATGTACTTGACCTAAGTGAAACTAGTGTAGTCACCTAAAATAACAAACCCATATGATTTTCCATCTAAATGTGTGGTACTAACAAGTCCAAATATATCCATATGTAAAATCTCAAGTGGTCTACTTGGGTTGATATCCTTAAGTGAGTGAAAATAGGAATTAATCTACTTAACTATCTGACATGCATCACAGAGATGCTCCTTAGTGAACTTTAGTATGGGTGCTCCTCTAATTATGTCTCAGTGTGTGATATTTTTCATTTTCCTCATGCTTGTGTTACACAATCTTCTATACCATAATCAAGCCTCATCTATGATAAATTTTAAACATTGCATCTTGATAGACTTGTTTAAACTTTTTAAATAAATGAAGTAAATATTATTGACTTAAAAACCATGCAAAACAGGCTTAATATTAAAAAAAAATGGTCGAAAAAGAATTTTACATAAAAGCCCTTACCAGAAAGTTGACTAATGCTCATTAAGTTATGTTTTAATCCTTCTACTAATACTATTTTTTGATCGTAAATTCATTGAGTTTGCCTTTAGTGCCCACTCCAATTCATTAAGTTTTCCTTTAGTACATGTTCCTCCATCAAGGTACCACATGCCTTCATAGGACTCCTTTTGAAGGCATATTTACAAAAATAAATCAATGTGAGCATTTTAGAACTCACCAGCTTGGGTCATGAAGTGTGAGAAAATACGGTCATGCCATGTAATGCTATTGAGGCCTTAGGTCTCCAAATATACCACGTACTATGG
>NW_021591869.1:0-258 GCF_001605985.2 Dendrobium catenatum
TTTTTTGTTTTACTGTGTTTTGAATGTTTTTTCTTTTGTTTTATTTTTGAGGGTCTTGAACGTCACCATCTTTTCCTTGTTTTCAATTCCTTGTCACATCGTCCTGGCCACTATTTTTATCGTCCTGGACGATAGGACAAATCATCTTCAAAATCCATCTGCTGAACTTTTATGTTCTTAATGTAACTCATCGTCCTAGATGATACTATATCGTCCTGGATGATTTGATCGAACTCATGGTGATAGTCCTGGCCGATG
>NW_021591870.1:0-273 GCF_001605985.2 Dendrobium catenatum
AAATATTGTTTATGCTAGATAGAGCCTTGACCAATTTTATAATTCAAAATTGCACTTCACAATATTGAATCAATTTTTTATTTGAACCCGTCAAGTTTTTGGCACCGTTGTTGAGGAATTATTTTGCTTTTGCAAAAATTTAACTATATTGTTAAAGTAATTGCATAATTATACTTACTTATATCCTTAATTTTATTTGTTGTTTGTGATTACATATTCATTATTGAATCAATTGCTATCTTGAATAGTTTTACATTCTATTTTGTGATAATA
>NW_021591871.1:0-2440 GCF_001605985.2 Dendrobium catenatum
AACATGCTTAAAAGATTAAAATTTTTATATTTAAAAATTATGATATAAATTATTATTTTTAGAATATGATAGGATTTCATTGTCATCCTAATATTTTTTACATCTGTATAATATCTTTTTTTTTAAATAAAAAAGTTTGAATTATAAGCACATAAATATATATATTTTTTTTTTCACTCAATTTTTTAACCCTAAACTAATTTAGATGACCAATAATATATAGCATACTGCCATGCATTAATTTGTAGATTAATTATGTGTTTAAAAATGTGAAGGAAATGCCTAAATTTAACTTAGGAATTTACTTAATGCTCTTAATGACAATTAGAAGGGCCATTATACAAAGCTTAGGCGCTCTGACGGTGAAATATGCGTTTAGAGGAATGTCGGAGCCTTATAGATACAGCGCACAGTTTCACATTCTTCTCTTATCCAGAATAGCTCCTGTTGTAGCCGAACAGCGGATCCGCCTCAGGAGATTCGCTAGATCATTGTTAAAATACCGTTATGTTTTTGAGAATTCACGATATTGCCATCCAAATGAATATTCATTTACTCACTAAATGACTAAATTTTGCTATTACTGAATTATTTAAGAGCCTAAATTGACGCTGGTGATTTCTGGGTCCACTGTTTTTAGCCGTCTGATTCGATGGAAGGAATAAAGGGTTCAAAGCTTACAGCGATGTGTTGTGGGAGAGCGGGCCCCATTCAAAATGGACCGTTGAGATCATCTAAATCTAATTTTATATAAACATTCAAAGCGGGAAATAAAAAGGAAGTTTAGCCAAAATAAAAAGAATAAAGTAAAAAAAGAAAAAAATAAAGAAAAGAGGAAAACGGCTACCGTAACGTATCGGCTACTTTCCGCCGTCAGCTGCCAAGCGGAGAAAGCAGGCGAGTAGTGAGTCACGTAACGGCCACCGTCAGTGCCGCCGCTTATACAAGTAGTTCTCATTTCCAACTCTTTCTCTCTCTCTCTCTCTGTGTCCTGCTTGTGTTCTCGCTCCATTTAATCCCCTGCTTTCCAAATGGAAACGTAGAGGAAGCTTTAGCTGCACTGCTACAGTAAGGTTTTAAACGAGGATAATGGGATCTGAGAAAAAGGAAGAGAAGGTTCGAGAACGGATCGAGGCCGTTCTCCGAATTTTGAAGAAGCAAGCTCCTCTGTCCATGAAGCAGGTTTGCTTCTGTTCATCCTATGGATTCTTTTTCTTCTTCTTCTTCTTCTTCTTCTTTCTTTTGTAAGTTAATTTAGTATAAACGGTGCGGTGTTCAGGAGAAGTTCTGCAATGATGCTTGCATCGAGCGGTTTCTGAAAGCGAAAGGGGAGAACGTGAAGAAAGCGGCGAAGCATCTCCGAGCAGTTCTTTCTTGGAGAGAGGCCATAGGCACTGGTAAGTTGGGGCTATAAATTTCAACTTTTTTTTGTTAAAAACAATTTTTTTTTAAAGAAAAGCTTTGGCTATATTCGTTTCCTAGTAATCATTTCCCAATAAAATGAAAACAGAGCATTTAATAGCTGATGAGTTCTCCGCTGAACTGGCAGACGGCGTAGCTTATGTTTCAGGCAATGACGACGAGGGCCGCCCAGTTCTGGTATATATGCTCTTATGATTCCTTCTTTACACTTCTCCTCTTATTTTTCGAGTTTTCATTTCCATTAATCTTCTCGTCTTCTATAATAAATTCTCTCTCTAGATTTTCCGCATAAAACAGGATTACCCCAAATTCCACTCTCAGAAATCGTGAGTGCTACTATACTTCTCCTTAATCCTCCCTCCCTCTGTCTCTCTCTCATATTAATGGCGCGATATAACTGAAATACTGACAACTCTCTGCATTAGATACATTCGGCTACTGGTATTCACGTTGGAAGTTGCCATCTCCAGCATGTCCAGATTCGTGGACCAGTTCGTTCTACTCTTTGATGCCAGTAAGCAACTTCGAAAACATTCCATTTCCTCAAAAATTGTATAAATGGAATCAGAGAAAAATTTGAAACTTTGAATCAAGTTTTAGAAGCAGTACAAGTCAGGCCACTATAATCAAAAGAAGCGTGGAATCTTTTTTGCAGGCTTTTTCAGGTCATCGCCGGCTTTTCTCAACCTCTTTATGTGCACGCTGAAGATCGTCGGCGACTACTATCCCGGTCGTCTCCACAAAGCCTTCGTCATCGACCCTCACTCCCTTTTCCACTATCTATGGAAGGTAGCAATAATATGCTTGCCATTCAAGTTTCTCGTTTAATCCTTCTCTGCAATTTTTTACTTTATTTTTTAAACTAACATTGGGCGGGCTCCTGGCGTTAAGCTAGCTGGCCTTACTATAATTAATATATTAGTGTTGTTCTTTCTCGTGCTGCATGTGCCCGTGCAGAGGTTAAGACTTGAGAGCATTAGTACTGTTTTTTACTTTAATCTATAAATTAATCACTATA
>NW_021591872.1:0-391 GCF_001605985.2 Dendrobium catenatum
CTATCTTCCGAGCCGACTCGCGAGCCGGGTTGACTCGGTTGCACCCCTAAACCCAAATGCCTAAGCTTATAAACAAAGACCAATCACTTTGTATTATTACATCAACATATAGCACCCACAAAATTCTCCATTTCAATATGCATCAATATTCGTGATCAAGATACTTTTTTATGCTGATTTAAAATTACATACAAAATTTTAAAATCAGAAAATAAAATTAGAAAATTCTTACCTAATTTTTTTTCTTTTATTGAGAATCAACGCAAAAATAGTAAAGGGCGACTGGCAGCCCAGGCAGCTTCCCGCTGGCTTGTTGTTTGGCGCTCCACCGTCTGCCATAAATAACGACCCCGTTCTGACTTAATTTTTCATCTACCTCGATCATCGGTTC
>NW_021591873.1:0-622 GCF_001605985.2 Dendrobium catenatum
TTTTCACCTTGTCGTGACTTTGTATATCTCCATCGCTCCGCAGTCCGCTCAGATGGTATCTCAGTGGTCCATTTTCCTTTTTAGCTAACCATCAAGTTAAAGGAAACCGAAATCGGTTCAACGGTTCGATGGTCAGACCGCCGGTTCGAGAGTTTCGGAGCCAGTTTTCCATTTTGAAAACAGATTTATCCCAAACTGTAACCAGTCGGCCGGCCGGTTGCCGGTTCAACGTTTAACCGGCTGGTCCGGTCCGATTTTAAAAGCCTTGTGTTCTATATTTTTTTTTTTTAAATATTTTCCTCTCTATTAGTAATAGACTCTCTCAACTAGTCTACTGGTGGCCATTTTCTAAATTTTATTATATTTATATCTTTACTAATATATTCATAACAACAACAGAAGCAACAACAGATAAGTCTTTATCCTATTATATGGGATTGGCTATATAAATTCATTTTCTCCTGTTATGTATTGATTTAGTTTTAGGATATATTGTTCATTCATGCTACCACACCCTTGTAAATCTCTATAAATAAAGGTATTGTATGGTGTATTGATTTGGGAAAAAATCTAAATAAGCTTAATTTTATTTCCTCCAAATTATGTGTATTCCCTCTCCTCT
>NW_021591874.1:0-243 GCF_001605985.2 Dendrobium catenatum
TCGTTTCTGCGATCACCTGTTCTTCAATCTCCAATCTTATTCTCCTTGGAGCTTGTTTGACGGGTCCTACTTCCGGTTTGATTGCTAATCTGTGAACTGCTACATCAGAGGATAAGCCAGGTATCTTAGCATATGTCCAGGCAAAGCAGTCCCTGAATTCACAGAGAAGTTCTTTTATTTCTTCTATTTGTTCTTCGGGTAGGAGGGAACTAATGAAGGTTGGGCGAGGATCCTCCTCAGTCC
>NW_021591875.1:0-699 GCF_001605985.2 Dendrobium catenatum
AGATGCTCAAAATATCTTTAAATATTTTTAAGTAAAAAAAATAAAAAAAACTATCACCAACGTCTGCCACCGATTAATATTGCCCACGGCTATCTATCATCATTATCCAATTGGTCAGCATCATTACACCGCCAACGACCACTGCAACCACCACTTAAATCAACTTATCAAATATATTTTATTTCATGTCAACAACAACAAGCTTTTATTCCATTAGGTTGGATTGGGCTACATGATTTTTTTTTTTCATTGTATTATTTTAAGAGTCAAATTCTCATTAAATCAAATTTTTTTTTTAAAAAAAATCATTTTTAATACTTTCTAACCAAACCTTAGCATAGGCTGGATTCAATACATCTACTCTCCTAACAGGTTCATTGGAAGGTTGATGTTTTATATAACCAATTATCTGCGACGACTTTAGCTCTTTTATCTTATCTACTACTAGAGCTACTCTACTATTCACGCATTTATACTAATTTCACATTCTTTCTCTAAGTGTAAAGCCACTCATTCAACAATACACAGTAAGGCATTGATCAATTTTTAGGTCAAATAACAAAACCTAATAATATCTTAAAGTCTTTGTTTATCTATTTGTTTGCTCATGTTTTTCTCTTTATAATTGGTAAATCTTTCTTTGCCACACAGATGTTAGGATCATATCTCCCTCAGACTTTTTCTTTGTTATGAAAGCAT
>NW_021591876.1:0-622 GCF_001605985.2 Dendrobium catenatum
TTTATCTAATTATCTGTTATGTGTGAATATTTGAAGTCTATTCATTTATTTGTTATCTGTTTTATACGAATATCTGCATTCTATCTGATTATATGATTTTCTGTATGATTATCTGAATTATGTACTGCTATTTGAATAAACTATTTTTGATGGTTTTTGAATGAGAGTTCTGGAGATTTTGATCGGTTAGTGTAGTTTTGCTGAGCTGTTAGCTCACTATGGTTATCTTCGTGGTTTTCAGGTTCTGGCAAAGGGAATGAGGTTTTGGACTAGCTGTTCAGTGTCTGATCTGAGACTAGGTATTTTTGCACTTTTGATTTTTGTATGATTATGACTATTCGCTTTTATATTCTGTACTTTTTGTTTATAGCCATGCACTGTAATATACTTGATTATTTGATGAAATAAAGAAGAAAATATTGGATGAATTTATGTATATTTGGATGTTTATAGTTGCTCTGTATTTTCTGTATGTCTATTTATTGGAAAAAAGTCTGAAAATAAATTCCAAAACTAGATCCTGGATTCATCCGTCGCGACTCAACGTGATGGGATTCGTTTCGGTCGGGTTGGATCAGATGATGAGCAAGACACAGAATAGAGTTTTTGCTGTTAGATCTGA
>NW_021591877.1:0-361 GCF_001605985.2 Dendrobium catenatum
TGCATCTTTTTAATATAAAAATATATTAAAAATTATAATTAGCATATTTTTAAGATACTTGATTTAAATTTAAGTATTATAATCTTTCTCTAGTATAATTTATTAGCTTTAATTACAAAATTTCTTATAAAAGAAATTTAGGAGATTTTAAAATAATTTTTAAAAAATTGACGAAATTTTTAATTTTGAAAAAACTAGTAATTTATAGATAAATAAGTAAAATGGGGAAAATATATAAATAAAGAGAGGAATATAAATGAAAAAAAATGTTTAAGATGATCTTCCCCTCAATCGATAGAAAAATTATTAGGTCCAGACATTGGGCGTAACTCTACATCCGGACGTCAATAACATGTTGTCA
>NW_021591878.1:0-239 GCF_001605985.2 Dendrobium catenatum
TTTGGGTTCTTAGATGATTTCTCATTTTTATGTGCAATTGATTATACATGCTCTAGTTGCATTCTAATGAAAAGCACAATAATCCCAAAATCTTAATAACGAAACACTATAGTTCTTAATGGTCATCGCCAAATTATATATATCACTCAACTGAAGTACGAGTAAATAAGTATAATAAGTAGAATAAATTTTTTTGATAGATAATTTTTTCTACAAAAAAAAAAAAAAGAAAACAAAGT
>NW_021591879.1:0-312 GCF_001605985.2 Dendrobium catenatum
AACCTCGGAAAGGTCTTACATCCTTGGCAGATTCTCCCGACCTCTTCCATACAGTTTAACGTCGTCCAGCAAAGTCTCCGACATACAACCTCAGAAAGGTCTTACATCATTGGTGGATTCTACTGACCTCTTCCACACAGGTTAATGTCGTCGAGCAAAAGCTCCGACATACAACCTCGGAAAGATCTCACATCCTTGGTGGATTCTCTTGACCTCTTCCACACAGGTTAACGTCATCGACCAGGGCTCTGACATACAACCTCGGAAAGGTCTCGCATCCTTGGTGGATTCTCTCGACCTCTTCCACACAGG
>NW_021591880.1:0-255 GCF_001605985.2 Dendrobium catenatum
TGTATATGGATTAATCCTACAATGGAAAGAATTTTGGGTTCGCTTACGAAAACATCACAATTGCTCACAGGCCATAAAAAATGAGAAAAGAGAACAATTGAAAAGGTGAAAATGATACCTTTTCTTAAAAAAGCCCTTATTCATCACGGAATAATTTTTTAGCCAATCTGAAGTTTCACTTCAACCGTTCTATACATATAATTTCTTTTTGCTAATCCTTGTGGCAGAGATGAGGATGCTCAGGTGGATGAGTGG
>NW_021591881.1:0-332 GCF_001605985.2 Dendrobium catenatum
CAAATCGAGCGGCTGAATGAGATGAATCCAACGAGCCCAAGATCGCTGAATTCTGACATCATTAAGATGTTCAAATGTCTGATGAATGGTCAATGATCAAGGGATTCAACATCGGCCGTCCATCCAACAACTCTCCATTTACCCTTGATCTCTCACCTATTTACGGGTCATGCCACTCCAAAAATCTATAAATAGACCCCTCATTTCTCTTGAGGGGGGACCAAAAGCAAGAAGAGAAGGAAGAAGCTCCTCCTCAACCACCGCCTGAGTTCGTCGGACCACCACTTGAGGCCCTCACCTCCGCCGGACCACCACCTGCCGTCATTGCTCCA
>NW_021591882.1:0-289 GCF_001605985.2 Dendrobium catenatum
GAAAATCAAGGATTTGTAGTTTAAGAGATTTCAATCAATGACTCTACAATATACAAAAGAAAGTACCTAGCGCCATGTATGATGCATGAAATGGCTACAAAATATTCCTAAGCCCATTGATGTAATGCATGTATGTAAGTGAAATGTAATGTGAAGTAAAGTGTGTAAAAAAAATGCATGCATGACATTCAGAGTACGGAAAAAATAAATAAACACACCCTAAGGATACGCTCCAAGCAGGGTACCCGCACAGAAAGCATTCAAACGGTGCCCACTGGCACAAATAGGT
>NW_021591883.1:0-328 GCF_001605985.2 Dendrobium catenatum
AAAAACCATTGGTTAAAATGAGTTAGACTTTTGTTTAAAGAAGAAAATCATATCATAAAATAAGGTCAGAAGGAGGGAAACCATTAACGGTGTTTCTCTCTTGAACCGATTTAGAAAAGCTAAACACTATATTCAAAACTCCAAAATTTAAAATCTTGAAAAGATTCATTATATGGAAAACCAATTATAAAAGCAAATAGAAAACAAAACAATCTAAAACAACAACAAAGCAGAAATAAAACACACTGAAACAAAAACACATTTCAAGAAATTATTGAAGAAGCAGGTTTTAGCATTTATGAGCTGCGAGCCTTCATATGTCTAGTTA
>NW_021591884.1:0-201 GCF_001605985.2 Dendrobium catenatum
AATTAGTTATTTCATTAATTTACTTAATTATTAATAATTTAAATTATATTAATTAAGTTAATCAATAATAACTGGGCGTCTAGGGTTTGCCTTTCATCTTCTCTTTTCGTCATTGTTGTTCGGCTTCGTGGCTTTGCAGGAGGTGTATAGATTGCATGCGTGGCTTCTTCGGATCCTTCGTGGCTATTCGACTTCGCTTTT
>NW_021591885.1:0-621 GCF_001605985.2 Dendrobium catenatum
CTCCCTTGTAATTGAAAAAAAATATTAATACTTAGATCAGTTTATATGACTAGGGGTGTTAATTTTTGACACGACCCGAATCTAATATGGAAAAATTCGGGTTAGGGTCAACCCAGACATAAAACGGATCGGGTTCGGGTTCAACAAATCAACCCATTTTAAAAATCGGGTCAAGTTCAGGTTGGCCTAACAACCCGAAATTGACACGAAAACTTCTATTTGACCCGAAAACCCGAGATTGACCCAATTTTGACCTGAAAATCGAATATTGACCTGATTTTGACCAGAAAACTAGCAATTTTAAGTCAACTTCGGGTCATTCGTGTCGGGTCGGGTTGACCTGAACCAGAATCGGGTTTGGTTTGGATCCGAAAACCTGACCAGTTTTTAAAAATGGGTCGGGTTCAAGTTGACCTGAATAGTGCCGAGTCAATTCCGCGTTCGACCCGTTGACCCGAATTGACACCCCTATATATGACATAGGAGTTATCTTTACTCAAGCATTTACTATTCGTCTATTCTCCTATAAGAGCAATGATTGAATATTTGGTTCATCAAATTGGATATAGATAGATGACATATCAGCTTTCAATATTGTTGGTGAATACATCATATGATTCA
>NW_021591886.1:0-312 GCF_001605985.2 Dendrobium catenatum
ATTACCATAGGCGAACCCTTGAGCTCCTGAAACAGTTACCAAATATTGAGATAGCTCGAGTTCCTAGAGGACAGAATGGGAAAGCAGATTGTTTGGCCAAATTGGCCAAGGAGATGAAAAATACCAATGAAGAGAAGCCTATATTCATCGGGGTTTACAATCGTCGAATCTTGGAGCCTACTCTATTACAATTCTCAATGGCAGAAGAGATATCAAATCCAGGAAAGCAGGATATAATTTCAGTTGAGCCTCAACCCCTCCATCAGATTGTTATAGAAAATTATCCAGAAGAATATCATGTGGCCAAGAGAC
>NW_021591887.1:0-1093 GCF_001605985.2 Dendrobium catenatum
GAGTAGGCAGGTTGAATTTTCAAATGATGATTATGAGTACGACTCTATTTATATGAACACGGTGCAGAATATCATCTCTAGAAGAATAGACAGCCTATCAATTTCAGATAGTGTGCTCGTAGTCACGCGTGTTCCCTTGCAACACTTCAAAGAAATTACTTCGCGCGAGGTGCATAAAGTTGAAGAACTCGCCACCCTCTATCTGCCTCCCCGTAAAAATGGGACTGTGCCAAAGAATGTGTTATATTCCACGGGAGTTCGCAAAGAGGAGAATCGTGACTCGGATTGCATGATCCTCGACTCCGAAGAATTATTTCCTACGAGGTTACCTAAGTTCAATACCAAAAATATTCAGAGAATGCTACGAAAACAGGTCAATATTCCTACCACCAAACGACAACTTCGTACAAGTCTGGGCCTTTGGTATGGAAGGAGTCCGCGTCCGTTACGGCAGAAGGATACAGACGCATATAAAGGTATCGGATTCATCAAGCGAAAATTCCTCCGGAAAGAGATTTGTCGCGCCATCACATGCGTGGAAATTGAATCCGAAGATGGTGATGCTGAAGAGATATACGAAGCTGATGATTATGATGAACAGCCCGTAGAAGCCGAGCCTGCACCAGAAGAGCTTGAAGATGGTGGACAGGCAGCCACTATGGATGAACTAAGAGAAGTCAACTTGGGAACTGAGGAGGACCCTCGCCCAACCTTCATTAGCTCTCTTCTACCCGAAGAACAAATAAAAGAAATAAAAGAACTTCTCTGTGAATTCAGGGACTGCTTTGCCTGGACATATGCTGAGATGCCTGGCTTATCCCCTGACGTAGCAGTTCACAGATTAGCAATCAAACCGGATGTAACACCTGTCAAACAAGCTCCAAGGAGAATGAGATTGGAGATTGAAGAACAGGTGATCGCAGAAACGAAGAAGCTAATAGATGCAGGCTTTATTCGAGAAGAAAAATACGCTGATTGGATTGCAAATATCGTCCCAGTGAAGAAGAAGAACGGGCAAATTCGTGTCTGTATTGACTTTAGGGACCTCAACAAGGCGTGCCCAAAAGACGATTTTCCACTCCTTGTATCCGAA
>NW_021591888.1:0-1577 GCF_001605985.2 Dendrobium catenatum
ACTAGAATGGAGTTCGATCAGAATGTCAGACGAATTCTTTCACTATGGATGCCTGGGGCGTCACAACATGAGTGCAAGGTGCAGGCACATGGCTCGAGGCGTAGGGTGTGGGTGGATACACATTGCACAAAAGCAAGATGCACGGGGTGTGTGGTGTCAACCATCCGGTGGATGCTATTAGCTAGGAAAACAGGCGATATGTTCTTTGGGAACAACAGGTTTCCTTTTTGTTTTGTTTTGTAAATCTAGGGCAAAGGTGGATATTGTTGGATATTAGCCCAATATTTAGGTTGCTTTTCATGTGTACTTTCATTAATTTTCTTTAAAAGGTCTCCAAATCAAGTATGCTTAGAATTTTTAAAAATGCTTACATAAAATATTTTTTAGAAAAAGACTAGACTTCCCAAGGTCTGATATCTCATAGGTCAGATTATCCAGACTCTACCTGCAGGCGAGGAAGTGTCTTATAGAAGGAGAGAGAAAATACATTGATATGCATGTGACCCTGAATAATTCCAGCTATTCTCTAGGTCATTAGATTTTTAAGTTATTTAATTTTTAGAATATTAAATTTTTAGTTATGAGTAGAAAAGATTTAGTTCTTAAGGAGCCTAGTAAAAATAGGCCAAGCATACTAGAAAGAAACCTAGAAAAAGTATGCAATTTCTACTGCACAACCAACATAAACACATCAATATAAATTCATAGAGTAAAAAAAACCAAACTTCACGGCAAGTGCCATATAAATACAACCCAGGATCTACAGAAAAGTAATGATGAACAGGCCGGCCCACCGATAGCAACATGGATTCTAATCCTACTAAATGACACAAGTCTTAAATGGAAGGCATTTCATCTTCAAGTTTTCGTCTTTAGGTCTCCCTCCAGATCGCCTTCCTTCGGATCACCTTCTTAGGATTGTCTTCCTACAAATCATCCTTTAGAAGGATACCCAAATGAGAAAGAAACTCCCCAAGAGGGGGCCTTTATTTCCCTCTTTGGGTACCTAAATTTTGAAATTCCATTCCTTTGAAGACTTTCACAACTCGATACAAATTACAACCAATTATATTATAAAAGAAAAGAAAATCTAAACTTGGGCTGAACCTGCAGTGTATCCTAAGAAAAACATCCAAATAAATTTATAAGGCACAACCCTAGCAGTTAATATGAAAGAAAATGAACATTGCCAATCACACTTGGTCACACTTTTTTAATTTTGGGAGGGGGCTTTAGCAATTTCTGAATCACCTACAAAAGATGTCGTTAGTTTTAAAGCTTTAATAATTTTTGCCCTCTCGTTATTAGCACTACATGAGCGTGGCCACCTGCATAAGACTGGGTTAGTAGCAATAGTACTTTTAGTCCATGGGTGATCTATCGCACACATCACATCATTAGTGAATTAAAGAAGGCACAATAATGAAATAAATAATCATCAAACCATTGTAATCAAATCAATCAGCACTCATGTCACACACAATTGCATCACATCACATAAGCAGAAAAAGTGAAACACCTAATACTAGAGTTAGAAGTGGTGCCCTAGAAAATCTATGTGTGTGTATTAGGCTTGT
>NW_021591889.1:0-311 GCF_001605985.2 Dendrobium catenatum
CTACTTTTTGGGATTTAGCATAAAACAATTGGAGGATAGAATCTTTTTAAATCAAACAAAATACATAAAGGATATTTTGAAGAAATATGAGATGGACAAAACCAAGCCAATTAACACTCCCATGACTTCTAGTGCTCCATTGGATAAGGACCCAAGTGGTAAATCTTTTGATCAGAAGAAGTATAGAGGCATGATTGGATCCTTACTTTACTTGACTACGAGCCAACCAGATATTATATTTAGTGTTTGCCTTTGTGCTAGATTTCAAGCTGGTTCTAAGGAATCCCACATGACTGCTGTTAAGAGAATTT
>NW_021591890.1:0-289 GCF_001605985.2 Dendrobium catenatum
AACTGCTTGCATGACAAGTACTGCTTAAAACCCCCCAAAGATGTGGCTAATAGGGTGGAAGCATGTGTTTGGCACTCTAAGTGCTAAATAAAATTCTGAATGTAATGCTTTATTATATGAACTGCTTATAACTCTATTTTGCAGGTTTGAGTCTTTCTCTTTTCAAACATGTATTTGATAGAAGTATGAATTGTATCAAACTTGTGGGGGTTTGGAGCAAAAGAGTGAAGTGGACTAGAAGGATGTACTTGCCAAAGGTGAAGCCCAATGTCCATTCAAAAGTCAAGAG
>NW_021591891.1:0-1295 GCF_001605985.2 Dendrobium catenatum
GATGAATTTTAGAATTTTGATATTTTTTCTAAATATTCGACACTCAGATGAGTAAGTTGACACTAAGTTTGTTGGATTTATAATTTTCTAGATTAAGTTACAAATTTTTGAAGTTTAAGTTTAAATTTAAATTTGAACTATATTTGACCAAAATGTTGACTTTTAATTTTAACTGAATTCTTGAGGTTTGATATTTTTAATAGACACTAGACCTTAAATGGAGTCTAATGCTTTTGAGTTTAGTCAATTTAAAATTGTCTAGAATTAATTATGAATTTTCGAAGTTGAGTAATTAATTGAATTTTTAAATTGATTTATTAAAGAGATTTTAATGAATTTAATCCAAACTTCGTGAAATCACTTCCAAAGTTTACTAATGACCCATGGGAGTGTTTGGGGTAAAGGGTTACATACAAATGTCCTAAATACTTGTAATTAGATTGATTAACACACTTCAACTACCATTAATATCTATTCAAAATTTTGAAAGAGAGCTTAAATGCATGCAATGAAATTCCAAATTTATTTATAATAGATTTAAAAAAAAAGGTTAGGAATGACTCACATTCATATAAATTCAATAGCTCTCAAAATAGGGCTCGATTAAATATAGAAAAAATTACTAGAAATAAAAAATGCATTGAAAATAACATTCCCGAATCTCAAAATATTTGGATCAATATTAAATAAAATATTAGTTAAAACTAAAGTATTTAATATCTAAAATTATTTAAAATTCAGAAAGCATTTCTATTTGATTTTGATTTTAAAATAATGTGGCTTTAATTCTAAAGAAAATGATATATTATACACTCATGGGATATGCGAAAAGCCCTAGAAATAAAAAAAAAATCCATCCATCAATTCTTTTCATATACTCAAGCATTTTTGATAAAATTTTAAACAAAGATTAAGAACATGAAGAACATTAATGGGGATGTGATCGTTTGGGTTAAAATTAACTTTCAAAAAGCCATTTTAACCAAACTGGATAGGGCTAGGGTTTGAGTTATACCTTGATCTAATGGATGATTTTGAGAGTTTAAGGATCAGTTGATCCTGTAGAATGTCCACGTATGCTTTTCTAGGAGAAAACCTTGGTCGAAAAATGCCTAGATCGTGAGCAATGAGGCTTGGATGGACTTGGTGGCTCCTCTCGCTGGAATCTCATCATCGGCAGCTATTGACCGATGGATTTGGCCTAGAGAAGTGAAGAAGATGGCTATTGACCGATGCATTTTGGTTAACTATTATTGACTTGGTCAACCTTATAACAACCCGTATGCTAACTCTAA
>NW_021591892.1:0-214 GCF_001605985.2 Dendrobium catenatum
ATAATAGATTGATTAAAAGATAATTTTATAGAAATCTGCATTTATTTCTTTTTTAATATAATAATTTAATAAAATCCTATGCTTTATCACCTCACAAATATTTTTGCTAGGCATAAGCTACGCAAGAATAAAATAACATCATGCTTTGGATTCTTGGGTGTGGAAGACATTGAAAAGTTTGTAATATTATCCTATCGTCACTTCCATTGGGCAC
>NW_021591893.1:0-329 GCF_001605985.2 Dendrobium catenatum
TCTCATACCAAGCTCTTAGTGCCTGCTTTAAACCATATAAAGCCTTTTTTAATTTAAAAATATGATTTGGAAATTGGGAGCTCTTAAAACCTGGGGGTTGTTCTACAAAAACAACTTCTTTTATTTTCCCATTTAAAAAGGACTCTTGACATCCATTTAAAAAAGCTTAAATCCTTTATAACAAGCAAAGGCTAATAGCATTCTAATGACTTCCAATCTAGCTATCGGGGCAAAAGTCTCGTCAAAGTCTATCCCTTCTATTTGATTGTACCCCTTAGCCACCAATCTTGCATTATTCCTTACCACCACTCCTGAATCATTCACCTTGT
>NW_021591894.1:0-257 GCF_001605985.2 Dendrobium catenatum
GCCTCAGAACATAAATCTAAATTGGGCATTTAAAAGTACCCCGAACCTAACTAATGCAGTGCAGATCTGGTCTTACCCCGGCCTGTATTGGGGAGCCAGCTAAACCACCTAAACGATTTTAAAATATGAGTTTGGTCTTTTAATGTTGAGTGGTAGGGACGTTATTTTAGAAAGGTATTTGAGAACGGGACCAACATCTAGAGAAGATCCTAATTGGCCTCTTAGACTTATGTTGGGTTTGATGTCTAAATAAATGC
>NW_021591895.1:0-709 GCF_001605985.2 Dendrobium catenatum
TGAGTACAATCATCCTGAACATTGCTCGAAATAGAGTCTGGCCAATTTTAATCATCCAGGACATCGTACAGGCTGATCCTGCGATCGGCCCGGTCGATGTGATCGTATCAATCAGCCTTAATTGCTTTCCATAATTACCAGATTAATTTAGGAATAATTGTGTTACATCGTCCAGGCCGATGTATAGATCGTCCTGGCCGATGTCTTGTAATAAAGAATACCTAAATTGATCATGACGGCTGATTTCTCTAATTTGAGCCTATCATCCTGGCCGATACAAGGATCGTCCAGGCCGGTCAGCTTAATGACGGCTGCCTTAATGAGGATAATGCTCTAATTAGGGTTTCTATTTTTGAACTGATCGTCCAGACCGATATAAATATCATCCCGGACGATGTTACCAAAAACAGTAAACTCTAGGGAGCAGACAGAAAATCTTCCAAGGTGTGTGTGTGCAAAGTTACATAGCATCAGGAGCCACACCAAATATAATAAACTCAAGAAAGGAAAAAGTGGTACAAACTGACTCATACCTAATCTACCCAATCTTGAGCTGGTTCTAAGTTGAAATCTGACTTGTGAACCTGAAATGTCAGTAGATAAGGCAGTCATAGAGAAATAAGAGTGCTTGCTATCATCAAAATCATAATCAATGAAAACAGATCTGCAACAGCTCTAACCTTATTTGAATCGTATTCTAACCAAGATT
>NW_021591896.1:0-281 GCF_001605985.2 Dendrobium catenatum
AATATGGCATTCCAATATGAATGACCATCGGTATAACGAAATACCTTCAACAGGGAGCGCTGTCAAGAAACCAAAAACCTCATCAAGTTTAAAAATTGTAATAGCTTGGCCCAACTTTTTTAATGGCAAAAGTTTAGAAGATTCAGAAATTTCAATGAATCTCCCCAATATCTCAGCTCTCTCAGTTTGGCTCAACGTTGAAGAAAAGCACTCCAGGTCAGAAGCAAAGCAAGACAAGTGACCGAACCTGCTCGGGTAGGGAGGAAAAAAGAAAAAGGAGT
>NW_021591897.1:0-4200 GCF_001605985.2 Dendrobium catenatum
CTTAAATTACAATCTAATTTAAGCACAATTAAGATTAAATAAGACTAATGAAATTCATAAAAATTAACTACATTCCAAAAACAAACCAAATTTGAATCAAGTACAACATGCATTAATATTAATGAAAAGGATTACATATTCATTTCATAATATTAAAACAACTAAGAAAATACACTGAACTTTTTAATAAATACAAACTAAAACAAACACTAAAAAATAAACACTAACACAACAAAACATTTAAAACAAAAACACGAGTACAACAAACACAAAGAAATTCATCTCTTATTCTCTATTCTTCTGGAGGAGGAGGAGGAATGCCACCAAAAAGGTTGAAGTAGGAGGCCATCAACATTACATTGATTTGATCCTCATTTTGTATGAGCCGTCACTAGACCCATCCAAAATCCAGATTTAATCCTAGACCCTAGCGATCCATCTAGACTTTTAGGATCTTTCCTTAGAACTAGACCTTAGAGCTCTATTCTAGAGCCTAGGGTTCCTTTAAATCCTAGATCTTAGACTCTCCTAGACTTTAGGAATCACTCCAACTTTAAATCAACCTCCACCTTTGATCAACCTCAATTTTAAATCAATTTCTGATATTTGATCCACTCCAATTTCAAATGATTGACCTACCTGTGATCAATTTGAATCTCAAACTCTCATCCAATTCAAATCCAAATTAATTCAAATTTTCAAACATATCGCAAACCTTTGATCCAATCACTTTAGACAAATACCAAACATTTAACCTAGACTTGAATCCTATCCCTTTCACTCCTAGCTCTCAATTGCACGCACTGTATCCAGACATCTTGAATTATTTGAATATGGTTACATAAAGAGCAGCCATGCTTGCAGAATGATGGTGAAGAGATAGGCAGTTTTGGAGTGCTGTCAATATCTTCCACTTACTCACACAACTCCTCTTGATGAAATATACATCTCTACTACATTCCATAGAAAATGACTCTTCTCCCTCTCTCATTGACTCACAACCCTAAGCTCCATCAGGCTACTGTGTTCCTTCTCTTCTACGACCCTTTTCGCAGAATATTTTACTCTACTCTTCAAACGTATTTTCTTCTCTAAGAACACCGAAAGATGAAATGGCCTTCTGATTCAGGTGTCTAAGATCACCTCCTCTAAAAGTGATTAAGAACATTGTTTCTACATAGAGGGTGCCGCTCCATTTGAGCTCATTATACGAAAAGGTCTTTTCTAAAGAATCCCCGAATTTGAATTAAAATTTCTTATTAGACAAAGTGTAAAAACTTCAACATATTTTACAGCCTAAAATTAGCAAGTATGCGCCCTGCGCACAATAGACGTGCTCTGGCTACAATTGCTAGCCGTCTTACTAACCCTCAGAGAAATCATTTGTAATATTAATAATTCATAAATCCAGGACAGAAATAACAAATACAAGAGAAGAAATACAAAGTACACACGTAACAAAGAACAAAATGCGCTTAAATAAGAAGGCTATAAAACACAAAACCTAAAAAAACTCACAATATATAATAGCCACCAAAATAATAAACAAAAAAGCATAATATGATGCGTAGGAATATAGATCATCAGATATAGAATATCAATTAAAATAGGCTTCAAAAAAGAAAAAATAACAACAAATAAAGAATGACGCAAAATAACTCTAATAATTAACAAAAAATTGCCAAAAAACATCTAGAAAAGAAACGATCTCAAGAAAAAATCAAAAAAAAAAAAAAAAAAAAATACACAAACAAAAATTAAAAGAAATAAAAAAAATAAGAAATAGATGACAGATAAAAAATAAAAAATAAAAATGAACAATATAGATATGTTACACTAGGAAAACAAAAAGATATTAAAAAAGATAAGATCAATGGCCTGTAAAACTCCTGACATAATTAATAGTGTGTAGACCAAATTATGCCACTGAGCCGACCCCTTTTGAGACTCGCTTGGATCCATCTATGCGAACCCTGTTAATAATTATGTGATCCATAGCACATTCTGCCAGATCACTATCATGCAGACCTCTTGAAGATATGAAAAATTATTAATGGTAATTCGGCTTGGATGATCCCTATGAGCAGCTGAGAATGCAATTTTTCAGATCCCATTATGTATAGTAGTTCTAGGTGGTTGACACCTATATTCGGCCATAGAATTATTAGATATAACACGATTATCGTTCTCACGCTTATGAGATTTATAAGATAGGTGCGCGTAATATCATTGATTATACAATCAAATTCAAATCTCTTTGAAACCTCACATATCATCATCTCTAAACTCAATGAATCTATCATAGGTTCGAATATTCAATTCATATATGTTTGAATCCAAACGCAGCACCTATTGTGAGTGTTCATCTCTGGATTGACCATGACATACCCAGAGTGTTTTGATTTGGACACCTGCGCAAACGCAATACACCCTCCCCTTTTAAGATGATGTGATGATAATGCTACTCACAATTCCCAAAAGTGTAAAGTTCCTCGTAAAGAATCATTGCTCGTGAATGTCATGGTATGAACCCTTGGGTACCCAAGAGAACCCCTCTTGGTCATCCGAAGCCTTGGCGCTTTACTTGGGTTAGCCTTCATGGTCGTATGACCCAAGATGATATAGCCCCAAGAGAGACCTCTCTTCTTGAGCCAGATCCCGTGTCTGATTTCTGATAGCTTAAATCCAAATTGTTAATAACCAAAGGAATCTACAAGGTCCACACTTCGGTGGACAAGTTTCTACCCAAATTTTTGAATCCGCTCCAATGAATTCAGGCTTTTTCCAAAACTTGATCCAGCTCCTCATCTTGTATGGGTTCATTTACATAGATTTCAGGTCATGCGATTAGTGCCCCTTAGTGCCGCATAGATAGTGGCTCGTTGCATGGGTCACCAGAATAGCCACAGCCGTATGTGACATTCGCCCACTACTCTCAACCCTAAATCAATTGAACCTTGAGTCACAAGCAACCTGACCCTAAGATCATAGAGCTAGACCACAAATAGTTCCTAAAAATTACACAATTACCCTTCCATCAATGAATATTATATCCAGCACACATAAAGACCCCATTTTCTATTTTCTACCAAAAACTTGTGCACGTTGATGTCTGCTGAGCTATGTGAGTTTGCAATATATGTAATAGCCCTTACCAACAAAGTGTATGCACGAACAAACACTTTTGGACCCGAGCCAACTCTTACTACTCAGACACAGATCATATTGAGCGACATATCATTACCAAATTAGCCAACTTGGCAGGTTAAGGTAGTGCTACCATAGGAGACACGCTAGAGCAGCCACTTTACGATTTTCATCTTCTACAGTCAACCAGAGCGATACATAGGCCTACATGACCTGCGTTGCTTTTGTGCCGCCAAATTTCGACGCCGAACGATCAAAGCATCATGGCTTTAATTTGGTGTAATCAAACCCAGAGCCAATCATATTTTTAAATCCAGATAATTTCTCCTAATACCGACTCCGAATTTAATTCAGCTACTTGTCAAATAGTACATTTCAAGTCTTATGTGAGGAAATTTACACCTAGAGCCTAGAGGCTCTGACTTCTCTCTCCTCTATAACCCATAATACCCAGGGTTCTGGTCTGACCTGAAATCGAGCTCAATCCGCTCATACCAAGGCAGGTTCGCAACTCTGAAGAAATTAAGTTAAAGCCTACACAGAAAGAACACTACCACAGATCCGCCAGTCAAGGATACTCCCAGTCTTCCCACAATGTGCCCAAGAGATTTCGCACATCACAACATATTGGTCAATCCAGCATGTCACCCTACGGTCCTTTCCACTGTACGTCAACAATCTTGACCAGTACCAAATGGTAGAAATTTTTAAATGGCATTGAATCAAACTAAGTTGGCGATTTACTCATTTGGAAGACAGTGTCCGGTAAATATTTAAGGAAAAAACCAATTTGGAGTGCCTAAGCTCCCGTCGAGAGAATTCCACCCCAGAATTTAATTTTCCGAAAAAGCCTTTCACAAAATATATGGGTGCCGGTGTGAGGATGTGGGAGTCTTATGTTTAATAATTTTATATTTCTTAGATGGAAGTCTATAGGACCAATTTAATCTCACCGGCTTCTTGTATAGGCTCACGAAAGTCTCTCCTCTGGAATGTGTGCCTCACGAATTTTTCCACTTTCTATTTAAGGTCATATCAATCCGTCAAATGTTG
>NW_021591898.1:0-232 GCF_001605985.2 Dendrobium catenatum
CAACCTTTTTCACGTATATTTTCATTTTGATTTAACTATATTGAGAATATTAAATAAAAAAAAAGAACAAGAAGAAATTGAATTGACCAAATTAGCTGAATATGAACTGAGTTGATAGGTTTCATTTAGAACAATTTTTTCCTGCTTTTTAAAGCAATTTTGAAAATATGAAAAATTTTTTAAAGCATAAAAAAAAAATAGTGACAAAAAATATTTCAAACGAAGCCTTCGC
>NW_021591899.1:0-291 GCF_001605985.2 Dendrobium catenatum
AATCAGATTTTGAATTTAAATTTCAAATTGATTTCATTTACGCACTTTTCAAAAATAGATGAACTAAATTAGGAAAGAATTTGAAATTTGAATTTGAATAATTTCAAATTCAAATTAATCCCTAAATTAACCGAACCAAATTAGGAAATCCAAAAGGGAGTGGAGAGGAAGGTTCGGTCGGCGGCTAATGGGGTGGAGCTGGCGGCATGGGTTCGGGTATGAGGGGATTTCGGGTGGAAGTGAAAAATCCGGCAGCCAAACGAAGATGGGGAGGAGGAAGAAGATGAAAAT
>NW_021591900.1:0-267 GCF_001605985.2 Dendrobium catenatum
ATGAAGAAAAATATTAAGAAAATATAACATACATTATGTAAAAATAGAAGTACAAGCACACACATATATATACATGCAATTGAAGGACCATGATCGTGATCTAGAAGGTTTGTATATAGTCTTTAAGTTGCTAAATATATCGATGAAATGACACTCTATCTTCATTAAACTACTGCTACTATCTCCATTAGTCTTACTAGTGTTTTACTTACATGTGTTACCTCTGAAAGTTTGTTAGGGTTGTTAAGTCCTTATGAATTAACCTTA
>NW_021591901.1:0-1283 GCF_001605985.2 Dendrobium catenatum
GAACCTTGGACCTCTTAGTTGGAAGCCTAAGCTCTCACCCAATAGGCCAAGGAGAGTTGTGTGGGACGGCTTTCTTACAACTTCTTAAAGCTGCTTTTTAATACAAAAAATTTAGTTTTTGTACTAAAAAACTGTTTTAAGAAGCAGGAAGAAAAGTGTCCCAAATGAAACCTTAAGCTTCATGTAGCTTTTGGCAACCGTTTTTTTTTTTTTTTTGCTACTTTCAAAAAAAAATTGTACTCAAATGCTATTGTAGAAAGCTATCTCAAACAAAGCCTTAACTTGTATGAAAGTAGAGGGAAGTTTTTATTATTACAAAGTAGAACTTAGGTCTTGCCTCTGAAGCAAAAGCAATCAAATCATGTAGGGTATGAAACATTTAAGACTATATTGATTTATTTAGTTATTTAGTCCTAATATGAAAGAAAACTTTAACTTATATGTTGACTCACAAGACTTGTAAATGTATTAATCAACCTAAAAAATTTTTTATTTTCTATAAAGGAACATTCTTATAAATAAATAATCAATCAAAAATTGGCCATATAATAGAGGTTAGCAAATAAGCTATTATATACACATATATGATTACTTTTCAAATAATATATGGAAAATGCATTCTCTCTCTAAGCTTGCCTTGGGAATATGCTTCGCTAATCGTCATAGGATGCTCTCGTCTGAACTTGATCCAAAAAATATGGGTTTGGATAATCAGATTGACTGATTTAATAAATGGTTTGGGTTCGGATAATCAGATTGACTGATTTAATAAATGGTTTGGGTTCGGGTCCTACATTCTACCCGTTTATTAAATGGCTTGGGTTTGGTTGAATCGTCAACCTTCCCAAAAAAGCACCCGTTTAATAATTTTATCTTAATGTTTTTATTAGTATATTTTTCTTATTTGTAATCAATTAATCTTTAATCTATGATTAATAAGCTAATAAAATTATATTTTTTTTTATTTAAAATGGGTTACCGGGAGGGTTCGGGTTGTTAGTGTGTCTGGTTTAGGTTCATTATTTTTACCCATTTATTAAACAGGTTAGGTTCAGATTGACCGGATTAATTGAGTCGGGGCAATTTGAGTCAGACCCAAACATGACCCATTTTGACACTCCTAAAGTCATACATCCCTAGTCCTCACTTAAGTGAGTGAACTACACACCTAAGGAAGTCCACAACTCATTCCTTACTCAGCTAGAGAATTTATATGGAGAAAACATACCAAGCTTCATCCAAAAACTGCAAATGCTCCTTCATTTCCTTTCCCCCAAAGTTTA
>NW_021591902.1:0-557 GCF_001605985.2 Dendrobium catenatum
TAAAATGTTGTTGGAACGTTCAGAAGATGGTAAACAGGAGGAATTTCTTAATGGAAAAGACTGGCAGTATATGCAATCAGAATTTATTATCAGTTTCAGATGTTGTCCAACACAAACTCAGCTGCAAGTTCGCCTCCGCTTCATACTGAACAATATGTAACAATATGAGTTATCCATTTCTATCTGTAATATGGTTAGACTTTTATATGTATTGTAACTCATCCTAGTAAGAATTTAATATGGCAAGACTTTGTTTATATTATCGTCCTATTAATAATTCATATTAACTTCCCCCACCTCACAATCATATGCTCAAAATGTTCATCGTATCTCTTTTCATTGTCATGAAAATGCAAAAGGATCATAAACATATTTATAAGGATGTAATGCTTAGATTTTAGTTCACGAATTTGATATATATATAAGGAAGATAAAACTTTCAAAATAAAGAAAGATGTAATCAAAGCAATTTGTTACAAACTAATAAAAATTAAAAGAAGTTAAAATACTTATGCTTCAATATAAAAATATTTAAAAAACATACATTTATTATAGTT
>NW_021591903.1:0-440 GCF_001605985.2 Dendrobium catenatum
TAATAAAAAAATTAATAATCAACTTTAATGATTAAAATAAATTCAAAAACATCAAATACACCAAAACTTAAACCTTAATCAAATCCCTTTGGCCTTTCATCACACAAAATGAAAGTAATAGAAAATTTTAAATAATAATAATCAACTTATAATATATCTAAATCATATAGCCTACATATATTATATATGGAATATTAGGACAACCAACTCTAGTTTTGGCTAGACCATTATTTATTTACATGTGATTTTCTCTATAATGTGGATTGATTGGATTTGTTTGTGAAATGAGTGCTAGATGTTATAATTTGATTTGATGATTTTTGCAATGTTTTTTCTTTGATGTTTATGTTTTACTACTTATGATGTGATTTATGATGGGCATCTAAATTTTCCTAAGTTAGGAGTGATCTAAATGATTATCATTAATCAATTTTTTTATA
>NW_021591904.1:0-296 GCF_001605985.2 Dendrobium catenatum
CTCTACCGCCGCGAATACTCCTGGACGCAACAATTATATAATGAGATGATTTTAATGTTTTGAAATATCTTACAATTACAAGAAAATAAAAATAAAAATAAAGAGGGAAGAGTGATTAACTTTTAATCATTGTATGTGAGATTACAAGTTCTCTTAGTTGAAATAATTTTTTCATGTTCAGCTTTTTTATTTTCACAACAAATAATTATTTATTTCATTTATGGGAATTGATATAGAGGAAACGATTTTTTTTTTTTTGCATAGAAGAGAATGATAAATCTGCTTATGGGAGAAAC
>NW_021591905.1:0-287 GCF_001605985.2 Dendrobium catenatum
TTGATGATATTATCAATTTAAATATTTTTAATGCTAACATCTCAAGCTTTGATTTTCATCTTCTCTATTTCTCCATTACCATTCAACTTTGTTGCTCGCGTGCGGAGTAGATTCTCCATTGTCATTCGACTTCATTGCTTGCTTGCAGAAACAGAAAAAATAGTTCCCTTGCATTTACTTTGCAGACAACCAAACTGTCTCATTCATTGACTTTACACTGTATTCACTTTACACTACATTTACTTTATACTGCATTCACTTTACAACCAACCAAACAGCCCCTTAAT
>NW_021591906.1:0-208 GCF_001605985.2 Dendrobium catenatum
TATGGGCGGGATTATTAGTAAGAAGACTGGAGAAGTTTCTTTTAAACATCCAAATGGGCCTTTGCTGATTAAGGAGAATTTTCTAGATTCATCCAAGAAAGGTTCGTTTGTCGAAGGTAAGGGGAAGATGGTTGTTGAAGAAGAAGAAGTAGTTTCCCCTATGGTAGCCAGAAAGGTTTCTGATCAAAGTTCTTTTGATCCAGCGGTG
>NW_021591907.1:0-208 GCF_001605985.2 Dendrobium catenatum
GAAATATCTGGGTAGTGTCTTATCTACAAACCCATAGGACTTTATGACGAACACAAGAATTTACCTTGGAACTTAATCCGTTAAAACTCTCTCGCCGAATAAAAAAAAATCGCGTGGCGGGGAGGCTGGGGCCAAATTTTTGGAGCCCATAATATTCATGCTAAATGTTTCTTTCTTGTGTTCGTCATGAAAGAATGAGCTCAAATTA
>NW_021591908.1:0-212 GCF_001605985.2 Dendrobium catenatum
CCCCCCCCCCCCCTTTTGGTTAGCTTGGGACTAAGTTCATAGGGATTAACATCCCTTAACGAACTTTCAAGATGAACCAACCAGGATAGTCAACTAAGCCATCAGTCTACTGCCATGGAAACCAATGTTGGTTTATGCCTCTAAAAGAAAATGGAATCTTCAGTCTAGAGACAAAACCACAAACAGGTGGCATACATCAAGCCATGTCAAAA
>NW_021591909.1:0-296 GCF_001605985.2 Dendrobium catenatum
TTAGTGAAAAGCTAAATGATGTTCGATCTCGATATTTTACTTATGACTTGGAATTTTATGCCTTTGTTCAAGCTTTGAAATTTTGGAGATGCTATCTGATTAAAAGAGAATTTATTTTGAATACTGATCACGAGGCTTTACGATTTTTGGGATATAAAAAAAATTTGAACAAAAGACACGCCAAATGGGTCTCTTTCTTACAAGAGTACACTTTTCATATCAAACATAAAACTGGAGTTTTGAATAAAGTTGCTGATGGTTTAAGCCGAAGATCTCATTTGTTAATAACTGTTTTT
>NW_021591910.1:0-1117 GCF_001605985.2 Dendrobium catenatum
CGCCCGACCCGCTAAACCGCAAGGCAGTGAGGCGTGAGGGTGTATGGGCGCTGGTGTCGACACATGTGCGGGCGCGAAAGAGTTGTTGGTGAGGGGGTGACCCAGGTCATGTTGAATTGATTTTGGATTTTCGGGTTGACCCGAATCCAATCTTAAATTAGAAACATGTCAGAAAACGAAATCCCAACCCAACCCATTTGCAAAATGAGCTGGCCTGAACCCAAACATTATTGGATAGGGTCCATTTCAGATCAAATATTGACACCCCTAACACTTGCTTCATATGATAGATGCTTGTACATGTGTTTCATTAAATCAAAGAAAATTATTATTCTTTCTAATTTGCATATTATTGTTGGAATATTTAATTCAATTAACATTCAAAAATATTTTCTCAAACATGAGGAGCACATATTCTTAAAGAACTAGCTTTATATAATCTTCTAGTAAAATAATAAAAAAAATAATTGGCAGTAAACACTTTATATAATCTGCTTAAAGTTGATTTATTATTCATTTTGCATCTTAAAGCATTCTTTATTGACCTAATGTGAGGACATATGTAGTTGTGGGCATGACAACCTTCCCATTGCCCAATTATCAGATCTCCAACTCTTTTCTTATACAATACTCCTTCATATTCATCATTGCTTTTAAGTTGCCAATTTAGGTTCGTTTGGGATAGCTTTCTTACTACTTTATAAAATTTCAATAAAGAAAATAGCAGTCAAATCAAGATTATGATTATGATATAAAAAAACAAATCAGTAAGAAAGCTCTTGTTTGGGACGGCTTTCTAGCCGCTTCTTAAATCAATTTTTTTAGCACGAAAATTAGTTTTTTTTGGCTAAAAAGCTGCTTTAAGCAGCAATAAGAAAGTCATCCCAAATAAAGACTTAGACTCTTAAGATGATTTGATCAATATAATCTAGATAAATATGAGTATATATATCAAACATTTTTTGAATTGTCGGTAAGACAATATAGCATTTGTCATTCAATAGAGAAATGCTATGTCTCTTAGCTCATTTTAGAAGATGATATTAAGATCAAAAATATATAAAATGATATAAATTATGAATGGCTTTTGATTATTATTATTATTATTTTGATGCTT
>NW_021591911.1:0-237 GCF_001605985.2 Dendrobium catenatum
CTACTACATGCTTGGTAACTGAGACTAGCAGTACATGAAGAGATACTTCTTCCTCGAGATCTATCGCTAGCTGAGGGTGTTCAATATGAACATCTTCATGTAGATATCCAACTTCCCTAGTCAAGGATAACACTTTGGAAATCGAGGTTGATTTTTCCTGTTTATATACAATCGCTTTCAAACTATATTAGCACATGGAGTTTTGTAAGTATTATCTTTAAATATATTTTTAATAAA
>NW_021591912.1:0-228 GCF_001605985.2 Dendrobium catenatum
TAATTACACTTGCAGGGTCAATGATTGGGGAGGCTAACGGTTGACTGGGATGACTAAAAGTTGGTCCAAGTGGGGAGCCATAAGGGTTAGGTCTAACAGAAGGCCCAGTAGAGGGTCGGCTACCATGGTTAGGTGAAGACCTATAGGGTGGGGCAGCAACCCTGATGTTACTAACAGTTGGGTGACCATACGTAGGGGAAAGGTATTTTAATCCAAGTTCTCGTCTCA
>NW_021591913.1:0-320 GCF_001605985.2 Dendrobium catenatum
AGAGAGCAGAGGCCGAAGGCCTCGCTGCCTCGAGCCCCTTTTAACGACTTGAGTGAGTCGTGTGAGCGACGTGTGAGATGCGACGCTCGGTATGGCTTCGACGTGCGACGAGCAGCGCTGGATCGTGCGACGTGGGGAGGCAGAGGGCAGGTAAGGATTTGATTTTTTTTTTCTTTTTTTTTTTGTTTGAATACGGGAAGGGTCAACAGTTATAGATATGACTATTGTACACGATTTGAGTATATTCTGCTACGATTTTACCGGTTGGAATTGATTCTACGTAATTTTAATCGAATAGAAAAATATCAGGACTTGATTTG
>NW_021591914.1:0-445 GCF_001605985.2 Dendrobium catenatum
AATAACCTCTTTAAGAAGAGAGAAAGATAAACAAAATTATGAGTTCCCTTCCTCTGACTATTTTAGAGAAGTCAAACACAAGTTATCAAAGATTTCAAGAAAAAATAGGATGTAGATTTCTCATTTTTAGAAAAGTGAATGTGTGTGTTGATCAGAGAAAAACTTCAACGAAAATAACAATTTCAAAGACTAAATAAAACACAAAAATAAAAAGTAAAAACACAAAAACACAACACAAAAGGCTCTTAACCATTATCTCTCTCCTGGTCCGATGCTTTAGAGACCAGATCTGCCCATGAGATTTTTTGCCTTTCATTATTTCTCCAGTTCAAAGTTTGTTTCGCCTTGCCCTTTTCTTTCGTATGAAAAAATTTTAAATTATGGCACTGATTTTTCATATGTCAAGGTTTCCTACATCGAAAGCAAATAACGTCAGAAGAAATAT
>NW_021591915.1:0-273 GCF_001605985.2 Dendrobium catenatum
TATATATATATATATATATTCTCAATCTTTTTATAAAAGGGGGAGCTTGGAGGAGCAGTGGGGAGCTATCAAAAGAGCTCTAAGGCTATAAGGATCCTAGAGCAGCACTCAGGCAACACCATCTGGCCACGACCTGAATGTCGCTATTGGGCCTTCATCAATCGAAAAACAACGATATTCATACCACCATTGTTGACTATGATCATTGAAACTCCTTTATATGGCTTTGGTCATCAGACCATCATTGTTTGATTACGCTCCTTCTGACCACCA
>NW_021591916.1:0-313 GCF_001605985.2 Dendrobium catenatum
TAGTGTCTTAGCATTGTACGAAGATCCAGCACGCAAGCAGAAAGAGAGAGATTAAGACACCCGATCTTTTAAGCAGAAAAATAAAGGATGGCTCATATTGATTCCCCGATCGTAGAGAGTTTTTCAACTGTTTATGCTCCTTAACGATGTCAAAATTCACAGATCTTGGGCTCGTTGGATTCGTCTCGCCGAGCCGCTCGGTTTGACTATAAGCATGTCATATTTGGAAATCATTCTATCATCCAAATAATGCTTTGACCCTTCCAAATATGGTCGAGACCCCTGATTCAGACCCATTTGGGCTTGGGTTGGA
>NW_021591917.1:0-322 GCF_001605985.2 Dendrobium catenatum
GGGTCAATGGGAACTCAATGGCACCTTGATTTGGATTCAATTTGATTAAGATTAAAAGATGGCTCAAGGGAGGCCTCTCTTTGGTCACTTGGATCAAGCCATATGGCTAACCCAAGTGAACCTAAGGCATGGGTCAGCAAGAGGGGTCTCTTGGGTACCCAAGGGGTCATCCCATGCATTCAAAGGACTTGGATTGGACTTGGTTCAAAAATTTGAAAGAGGAGGGGTGTTTGGGTCCATGGGTCAAACTTGGTTGACTTTGTCAACCAGGTTGACCCAAGGTCTGGGTTTGAGTTCAAAAAGTTGGGTTTGATATTTGAAA
>NW_021591918.1:0-285 GCF_001605985.2 Dendrobium catenatum
TTGGACTCGATTGATGTGCACCGCACAGTCCTGAATGAACCTCATTGACAATCTTCAGGGCTTCTCGATGGTTCAAACAGCGCAGCCACATGTGGTCGAAGGACCGATGGTACAACACATTATTTACTAGTGTGTATGATAGGGCACATTTCTTAATCTGGTTGGAAAGGGATTTATCCTGGGGAAGCTTCCCTTCTCTAAGGTAGTCAATTAAAGGTCGTCCCCAATCGCCTTCTTCGTCGGTTGTTGAAGAGGCAGAAAGGATCTGAAGGGGAGCCTTACTTA
>NW_021591919.1:0-3742 GCF_001605985.2 Dendrobium catenatum
TAAAGAGGCAACGATTTGCCGACAATTAATACTGCCGGCAATTCCACAACTATATACCGGCGGTGTACCGGCCGATTAACCGCCGGTCATAATACCGGCGGCTCACCGACGGCCATGATACCGACGGCTGACCGACGGTATTATAGCGTCGGCAGTTGTTGTGAAACCGCCGTAAATCGTCGGTAAGCCATCGGCACGTTACCGGCGATGACCGGGGGTCATGCCCGTCGCTAGTAACGGCGGTCGTGACCGCCGGTAGTCCGACGCCTAACCGCCGGGTACCGTCGATTATGTACCGGCGATTGAAGGTAGTTACCGCCGGTTTGACGAGCAGAGGCGAGGGAAACGAGAGAGAAAGAACGAGAAAGAATGAAATGTGAGTTGCGGGCCTAGTCGTTTTAGGGCACTAACCGGCGGTTTTTCGGTGGTCCAAACCGCCAGTACAAAATTACTTATCAACGGTGGTCCAGGCCGCCGCTAAACCGTCGGTGAATATTAGAATCCGGCGATTTGCCGGCGGTTTTTGGACCGCCGTTAATACCGGCGGTTTATCGTATAAAAAACACCAGCATACCGTCGTTAACAGACGGCGGTTTAACCACCGGCTAAACCGCCGGTAACACCGGTGCTCCATGAACCGCCGGTTGGAATCGCCGGTACTAGCCATTTTTTCTATAGTGTGTGCAATCAATATTGGACAATCTGTCACTGGCTCTGCTGTAGATGGTGTCGAAGGTCCACATATAGTAGGCTGAGGGGGTGGTGGGGATATTATGGCAAAACATATGATGGATATGGATAAGTAGGAGGGCCACCATAAGGTGGGGGTGGATAGTAAGGGTAGAAGGGGGTACTCTGTATGGCATCTGGTGAAGGAAAGCAGGGGCCTAGTGAAGGAAATTAAGGGTCTTGTGAGTACAACTGTGGGCTACTGGCTCCAAGAGTGGATAAAGGTGTGGAAGGCTGACTATGAGTGATAGGCTAACTATGAGTGGTAGGCTAACGATGAGTGGTAGGCTGAGACGAAGTGGTCCCCTCAGTACATACAGGCTTAGATGGACCACTAGTGATCTTCTTTCGGTGCCTATTAAAAATATTTTTGATCAATCCTCTATTAAGCTTATCACTTAAAGCCATATGTATAGGAAAAATAAAAAAATATTAGAAACATAAATTGTAAAAAAAATTAATATAAAACACAGCAATTAAATAAATGCAGTTCAACAACAATAAAATAAAAATGTCAAAAGAATTTCCTTATCTTAACTCATTATTTGTTTATTCACTTTCATATGATGATACATTTTCACCACTATCAGATTCCTCATGATTTTTCTCTATGTTTAAATCTACTACCTCTAAGTGCAACTCACTCTCATTAATTGGAATTTATTCATCCATATTGATAGGAAGATTTTTTAAATTTTACATAAACTCTTTTTGATGTGTTGATAGTATTGAAGTGGTTTTTGCAATTACTCCCTTTAGTTTGGCCTTCATAACTACAAGACAATCTTATTTTCCTCATAATTTACTTGGATAATTAGCATATTAGACTTGGCTTGCCTAACTAACAATGATGAATGGGTCAAACTTTACATATTTCCTTGCCCTCTTTACTTATGTTATACCGTAAATTGGATTTACTCTTATGCCTCTATTTTGTATTGGATCAAACCATTCATAATTGAATAGATACATAATATTCCCATAACCAGGATATTTCACCTCTAATATTTCTTGTAATACCCCATAGCACTCAGAATCATTTCATGTATGGGTGTTCCCTCTTACACATACACTAGAATTTTTTGTCTTCTTACCTTTAAACTAATTTTTTATTTGGAATTTATATCTATTAACTGAAATTATTTGATAACATTTGTTTGGTCCCCAAGCTAGGTCAAGTAGCCCTTGATACTATAAATCACTGTCTTCAATGTGAACCTTTCAATGAATCATATTATAGTATTAGCATATTTATTGCATGTTGTGCTAACTAATTAAGACAAATTATTTAAAATGAATAGTTAAAAAATATATTGTATTTTTAAATCTAGTGAATTCTTTCTTCACTATCTTCTGGACTTCTGCTGATTCTGATGTACTTAAACAATCAATAAACCTCCTACAAACTTTAGGGTTTATAACAAAGTTATGAATAACAAATATATGAATAAGCTAACTCATACTTACTCGAGACACGGCTCAACCTTATAACAGTTAAGCAAGATATACAATGTAACAACTCTCATCTCCTTATTGGTCAAAGAGCGTACGGTGTTAGCGCCAGTGGGTTCACCACTTCCACTGAATACAAATATATTTGAGGATTTACCCACATTTTTAGTTGCGGTACTTTTACCAGATTGTGACATTGTTTCAAAGTAATACGAGCAAAATAAAGTTATCTTGTACATTAATACGCTTCAAAGATAGAGCCTTCAGGATGTGTTTTATTCTTAGTGGTCTTCTTAAGTTTATTTAAATATTTTTCAAAAGGATACATCCATCGATACTGAATAGGTCCACTAACTATAGCCTCATATGTTAAATACACTGACAGATGCTTCATAAAGTCAAAAAATACTGAAGAAAATATTTTCTCAAGTTTATATAAAATGAAAGAAATATGTTTCTCCATAAGAATCAGGTTCTCTACGTTTAGTTTAGAATAGCATAAATCTTTGAAAAACGTACTTAGCTCGGTTAAGGGCTTTAAAATTTGATCTGGCAGATAAGTAAAGGCAGTTAGTAGTAGACATTGCATGAATATATGATAATCATGAATTTTCAATTCAAATAATCTCCCTAATCTTATGTGAACACATCTACTTAAATTGGAAGAATATCCATCAGGTGCCCGTTGTTTTGATTAAAAAAAATATCATTTAAGTATATATAGTTTTGAAAAATATTTAATTATCTTTGGGAATATTTAATTTTTAAAATTTTGAAATTGAACGTGTCATTATGAACAATATATCGCCTCAAAGGGCAAACATACAGTTCTCTAATGGGTTCTAATTACAAAATTTAAATTCATCCTGATTATCGTAGTCAGACTCAGGAAAGAATCATATATGACCCCGGACGGTCAATATTAAATTCAATCGAATGTCTGACTACATTAACCTGGATAGAGAAATCATTAATTTCATAATCAAAATCATAATAGTGATTGATATATATATCTTCGAAAAAGAATATATCAATCACTATCGATTGATTGAAAATGACGATAATGATCGTTATATTTTCCCAAAAATAATTAATTAAAGATTTTTGAAATTTTCAATTTTAAAAAATTAGATCTGGGTTACTAAATCTCCTACGAGCGTAAGCCCTCGTAGTTAATTACATCGTAGGGAAATCAGAAACTTTCCTACGAAAACTCTCGATTAAAATAGCGGTATAAAATTTTATTTAAGATTTTCAAAGTTTGATATCAAAGGAAGAAAAGGGTAGCAATTTCAAGAGGGATTGGTTCAAGTTTGAGCAGTTATTTTCAGAGTCAAAGGAAGAGGAGTAGGGAGTGTTTTGAGATTCTGAATTACTTTAGAAAACACTCTAGCCTATCCTAAGTGTTGGGCTTGAATTAGATTGAAAGCGATTTTTAGTTTGAATGGTCAATTTTATTAGAAATTTGGGATTCAATTCCCGAAAAATTGAGGTCTTATGGCCCGAGCCAGCCTCAGAACCTATGTCTAAATTGGGCACTTAAAATTAGTGCCCCGAACCT
>NW_021591920.1:0-285 GCF_001605985.2 Dendrobium catenatum
CGGCGTCAGGAGGGAACTCTGTTATAAATTGCGAAGAATTTCAGCATCACGTGGAAGTTTGGCAGAATTCCTGCGTTCTCCCGAATATCATGCAGAATTCCGGCGTGTTCGGGAGGCAGGACGAACTCTGGCGGTGGTTGAGGAGGAGAAGATTCTCTTTTTCCCCTTTCTCCTCTTCTTCTTCTCTCTCTTCACTTCCACCCTCCCTCCCTTTGTGTAGAATGAGGGCTCTATTTAAAGTTTTTCTGGAGTGGCATGGCTTGTAAATATGTGTGAGATCATGAG
>NW_021591921.1:0-733 GCF_001605985.2 Dendrobium catenatum
TCTGTGTAGAATAACAATAAAGATGTGATTATCTCCAAGCATGGATAGAGGAAAGCACCTTGATAAGTTAGACCTAGAAGGACGGATATATGCAGTAAATATGGGCTAATGGCTGCCACCCAACATAAATTTGACTTGGTGGCATGGATGGATGCCACTAAGGAGCATCTAATAGGGAACAATATCAGCGTTTGGTAGTCGTGCTGAGAAGGACACAGTTGGATGGGCTCTCTCTCTTCATCGCAATGATTAAGGGAGAAGCAGTACATAAGTTACACCTATTTGTGATTGAGATAATAGCGGATAGTAAGTTTTTTTTTTTTTTTTTTTTTTTACAGGGTAACTATCTGCTGTCACCTCCTTAAAAGGCACTTGGCGGCGTAACTAATCCCTCAGCAGACCTAGAAGAGGTACCCATATCCAGAAACCTGCTGGCTCGTACTTGATTGGACCTCACTTAAAAGGCGCTACCGCTCGAGAGGATTCGATACATATCACGAACCCCTGCGCAAATATCTTGACTCTCGATTTTACGAGTTTTCAAGACGTCATTTCATTCGCACAAGAATAACATTTGAAACTAGCACCAGTCCAACCATAAAAAACATTTTTATGAAGATTTTTTTATATCAATTTGATTATCATGATGGTGACCACACAAGTAACATTCAGACAAATTATAAACCCTTCGCAACCGCCCATGCATTTGCCTATTCTATAAAGGGCCATTTCT
>NW_021591922.1:0-208 GCF_001605985.2 Dendrobium catenatum
AGACGTACAAAAAAGTGTGATTAACTTTAAATTAATAAAGAAATTTTCACAGTTCACCCTAAAAATGAAAGAGGGTTTGGGGAGAGCCCTAACACATATTTTAATATTAAATCTAAAATAATTACGAAAGGTAAGGAAAAAAATAATAAAAACCTTTGAGATATAAAAATTCTTGAGGAATCATTAAACATATATAAAAAATATTTTT
>NW_021591923.1:0-233 GCF_001605985.2 Dendrobium catenatum
GATTTTAGAGTTGTTTCATTAAAAAATATTAAAAAAAAAAACTAAAACATTTTGCCATTTAAAACTCGATGTTATTTTGATGATATCTTCAAATCAAATGTTTTAATGTGAATCTATCTATGCATGCTCTTCTTAATGCTTGGTTTGTTAATTCTAAAGGCCACATTAGAAATGTTACCCTTTCCCTGATTTTATGTTCTTTGGTTGGAAAGGAATAATTCTCTTTTTAATGG
>NW_021591924.1:0-265 GCF_001605985.2 Dendrobium catenatum
ATTGCTAGTATAGATTGAGATTTATCGTATTGCTTTTTTAATAGATTTTATTGACTAGATAGTATTGATTTGATCGATTGATTCGATGCGATTGATTTGACTGATCGACGGATTCTCCTGAGATTTGATGTACTGATTGAATTGAGTTTGATTTATCGGTTCTTTTATCGCTGCATCGATGATTAATAGTGATTGATTTGACGGATTGATTGATTTTCAATCGTGTATGGATTTCTTCGAGATTGACGTGTATTGATTGAGTTTG
>NW_021591925.1:0-227 GCF_001605985.2 Dendrobium catenatum
CCCACCCGAACCCCACCTAGGCTTCTCCCACCATCCATGGCTTCATCAAAACCGCCGGCCAACTCCCATTGAGCCGCCGGCTCTTGCTTGCCGCCCACCCCCCTTTATGTTTCCTATTTTGGTTGAAACTAATTCATGACTTGATTTGATTTTGAATTAATCAATTTCAATTTCAAATCCTTGCATGAACGACTTAGTCCAATTAAGGAAAGTTACAATTTTGAATC
>NW_021591926.1:0-290 GCF_001605985.2 Dendrobium catenatum
TTTGTGTCGCCATACTAGTTTAATCAAGTTTTCTTTCATTTAGAATATGATTATTTCTTTTCGTAGGATTAGACGTACTAGTGGTGGATAATGCCATTCATGGCACTAACCTAATTTAATCCATTTTTTTTCTTTTATTAGCATTCTTTCTTTCCTTAGAATTAGTCATGTTAGTGGTGGATAATGCCCTTTTTTTGGCAAAATCCTAGTTTAATCTAATTTTTTTTCTTTTAGTTTAATATTAATCATTTCTTAAGGATTAGACGTGCTAGTCGTGTACAACACCCTTT
>NW_021591927.1:0-325 GCF_001605985.2 Dendrobium catenatum
TGACTAACACTTAAAGACATCATTGATGTCAGGCAATCACATTGTCAACTTGAAACTTGCATTATGGTTAGTATAGTAAGTTCTTTCCTTCTAGGATTTCAGGTTGAGCATCTTGAACATTGGAGCTAGCCTTACTTTAGCTATCTCTCTAAAAAAGGCATTAGTCAACTCACGTTCTCTTCTTTGTGCCCATCGAGGAGGAGGATTATACTTTTTTTATTAGTGTGCAGGTGAGTAGGGTTAGTGCAAGGGTTGAGGTAAGTACCCTTGCCTCAAGCCTTTTGTAGAAAGATATTGAGTTAGAGGATCCTTATGGCATAAATAA
>NW_021591928.1:0-307 GCF_001605985.2 Dendrobium catenatum
GCATCAGCATTGGGATGAATGAAATAGAGAAAAAAAATCTTAATTAAAAATAGACTATTTTAAATAAATTTATGAATACAAATGCGGGTATGCATTAAATCAATAACATCAGTTAATTATAAATAAACAATTGATATTAAACAAGTGAAATAAAGTTTTACTGTAAGTATTATTTATCTTTTTTTGAAGGAAAATGCAACATTGCATTAGAATAAAAAAGTTATTACAAACTACTCAAAGCAAAGCTAAAGATTCAAATTCCTCCTTCATAATAAACAAGAATGAAGGAGGAATTTCTACATCACTA
>NW_021591929.1:0-284 GCF_001605985.2 Dendrobium catenatum
ATTTTTGGATGGTAAAATGAAGCCTCTTTTTAATAAGTTCTTATCAGTAGTAACATATCTATTCTTAATTCTCCATATAAATTTAGCATTCGAAGAGGGAATACTTTTATGCTAAATTATGGAAAAAACATTGGTGACAGAATTCTTACCTCTTAATTCATTCTAAGCATCCTTTAACCTGAACATTCCATTATTAGAAAAGTTACATAATAAGTGATCATCAAACTCAATATTTATCATAGGTTGCGAAATATGATTAATAACATACTCCAGAAGAACTTCAA
>NW_021591930.1:0-228 GCF_001605985.2 Dendrobium catenatum
ATAGATAGATAGCAAGTGTTAGAGAGAGCGAGAGAGAGAGAGAGTGAGAGAGAGAGAGAGAGAAAAGAGAGGGAGATGGAGAGAGAAAAGAGGGAGAGAGAGAGAGAGAGAACAAGAGAGAGAGAGCGATAGATAGAGAAAGCAAGAGCGATTAGTAGAAAAAGGGAGAGTGAGAGAGTGAAAGAGAGAGTGAGAGAGAGAGAGAAAAGAGAGAGAGAGAGAGAGTGA
>NW_021591931.1:0-287 GCF_001605985.2 Dendrobium catenatum
GAGTTCTAATCTTTTTGTTATTTTTTAAATTTGACAAGAAAAAACTTAAACAAATTTTCTTTCACAAATTTCACTACGCAATAATTATGAAAAATTAAGTGCAAGTAAAAGTAAATGAACACAAGGAAAAAACACACCAAGAATTTTATAGTGGTTTGGTCAAACAATTACCTACGTCCACTCCCCAGAGTCCTCCACTCCGAGATTTTCACTACAAGCAATAGCTCTCCTTTAGCCCCCATTGGCAAGTCGGAGAAGCCTTTACAATACTCCCTTTCACCAACTCG
>NW_021591932.1:0-258 GCF_001605985.2 Dendrobium catenatum
CACAATGTTCTTATTACCATCATCTTGCAAACGTTCACCACGGATCTTTGCTTGCTTGTATGAGATTTACATGAGTCAAACCTTTTTTTTTATTGGCATTTGGTTGCAAGATTCTTCACCATAATTTGTGGATAAATGATGCTTGTAGGCTAGATTGTCCAAGTCTTATATTAGTGCAAGTCTTGTACATGCTTTATTACATTGTCATGTGTCACATATTCAATTTGATGTCATTCAAATTTCATGTAACTCAATTCA
>NW_021591933.1:0-227 GCF_001605985.2 Dendrobium catenatum
CATTGTCTGAGATTATTCGGCGCGGCACACCGAATCTATAGACAACATTGTGGGTGAAAAAGTTGATCACATGCTCGGATGTGACCTCTCTGAACAGAGCTGCTTCTGCCCACTTGGAGAAGTAATCTGTCGCTGCCAGGATAAATCGATGTCCCGCTGAAGATGGCGGATCTATCGGCCCAATTATGTCAGTACCCCAGCATTCAAATGGCCAGGAAGCTATTGTT
>NW_021591934.1:0-255 GCF_001605985.2 Dendrobium catenatum
CGTTTGAATATTCTCTTGCATGACTACAAACTTTTTCATATGAAACCTCATGAATCAATTTCTGAAATGTATACGAGATTTACTCAAATTATTACTTCTTTGCATACCTTAGGAAGAGAACTTTCAAACTATAAAAAAGTGAACAAGATTTTGAGATGCTTGCCTTCGACTTTTGATGCTAAAATTACTGCAATCACTGAATCTAAAGATTTGAATATGTATTCGATTGACAACTTACTTGGCTCACTCATTGCT
>NW_021591935.1:0-276 GCF_001605985.2 Dendrobium catenatum
ACTGCCGTGTATCTGATCAACAGGCTTCCTTCGCCTTCAACAGGATCCGTTTCACCGTTCCAATTATTCAACAATAAAGCTCCTGCTTATGACCATCTTAAAGCTTTTGGCTGTGAATGTTACCCATTGATTCCAAATCAACTTCGTAACAAACTTCAACCAAAGTCTTACCCGCAAGTCTTTCTGGGCTACTCGGAGCAATACAAAGGCTATAAATGCCTTAATCCAATCTCTAACTCTATTTCTATTTCTCGACATGTAATGTTTTCTGAACAC
>NW_021591936.1:0-295 GCF_001605985.2 Dendrobium catenatum
ATGAAGAGAAGATGCCGCTGGGGATGCTTATACTTCTTCTCGGAATGAAGATTAGGATGCCACTAGGGATGCTTACTTCTAACTCCAGAGATGTCAATAGGATGCCGTAGGAGGACTTATACCTAAAGACGAATTTAAGATTTAAAATTTAATGAAGAGAAGATGCCGCTGTGGATGCTTATACTTCTCCTCAAAACGAAGATTAGGATGCCACTAGGGATGCTTACTTTTAACTCCAGAGATGTCAATAGGATGTCATAGGATGACTTATACCTAAAGACGAATTTAAGATTTA
>NW_021591937.1:0-337 GCF_001605985.2 Dendrobium catenatum
CCTTCTTGCAGGTATCATCTTCCGACGATCCACTACAACAGTTGGTATCAGAGCCTGGCGCTTGTGAAGATCGATGGACTGCGGAAGAAGGTCGGCTGTCGACGACGATCGAAGCCGCAAAACAAGATTGGCGGTCGACGACGATCGACGCTAAGGAAGGTGGGCTGCCGACGATGCTCGAAGCCGGATCGCCTTCTATCAAGCTCAAGCGAAGGATTCACTAGATTGGATCAACAGAAACCTTCACTGCAATAAGGAAGATGAGAATGTCGTCGGCAACCATACCAAGATATTCCTCTTCTTCGTTGCTCTACTCGTCCGCTCCAAGCAAACACCA
>NW_021591938.1:0-1302 GCF_001605985.2 Dendrobium catenatum
AAGGTTCGAACCACAATTTGAGTTACCAAACGGTCTTTGATTTTAACGAGCTTATAGTCGAATCGAACGGCACGACGAGACAAATCCAACAAGTCTAAGACCACCAAATTCTGACATCATTAATACCATCAAATGTCTGATGAATGGTCCATGATCAAGGGATTCTTTATCGGCCGTCCATTCAATCCACTCCCGATCCGTCCATGATCTCGTACCTATATACAGGCCATGCCACTCCAGAAAATCTATAAATAGTCCCCTCATTTCTCATGAAAGAGGACTCGAGAAAGAAGAAGAAGAAAAGGGGAAGGAGAATTAGCTCCTCCTCGACCACCGCCGGAGTTCTGCCCGAACTCCAAATGATGCCGAAATTCTGCCCGACTTCCACGGGACGCCAGAATTCTGCCCAACTTCCACGAAATGTTGAAAATTTTCTCAATCAACGACAGACTTTCCTCCTGACGTCGAAACTCTGCTCAAGTGATGCCGGAGTTCTCCTCGACCACCAACAGACGTTAGGCTTCTACCCGATGCAAGACCTTCAGTCTTCGCCAAATTTCTACTCGACGTCGGACCGGACTTTTGCTGGGCGTATATCCGAAGATGGAATTCTTTCCATTATTGGACTTATACCTGACGCTGTCCTTCTGACCTTCATCGTCAGACACAGTCCTTTCGACCTCCGTCGCTAGACAACAATACTTCCGGCCTCCATTGCCAGCCGTCCGCGGTCCTCCTGACTTATGTCGCCCGCCAACTACGGTCCTCTTAACTTACGTAATCAGCAGACTACAATCTTTATGACCTCCATCACCAAACTATGATCCTCCCGACCAAACGAACACGTCAATAGTGATTCTTTATATTCACATCATGTAATGTACCCTATAAAATGTACATCAAGTTAAGGCCTTCTCCCAAGGAAGGACCTCATTTGTAATCAACTGCAATACTAGTGGATTCATTCAAATAAGGCTAGGGCCTGTGGTTTTTCCCCCTTTTTAGGGGTTTTTTACGTAAAAATATTGGTTTCTCCTATGAATGCTACACACTCTCTTATCTGATTGCGTGCCAGATTTTCGTACAACGCTAAGACGTCAAATTTTATATTTCTCTACCACCGCGAATACTTTTGGACGCAACAATATTTATACTCAAGGTTGTGAAAATCAGATCGGACAACGAACCAGAAGAAGGAGAGGTTTAAGGTTCGACCGGTCAACCAAGGTCGAATCAAATAACATAATAAATAATAATATTATTAAAAGTAATAAAATTAACATAATAATAAAGATAATTTAA
>NW_021591939.1:0-343 GCF_001605985.2 Dendrobium catenatum
ACTTTTGCTGGACCACCGCCTAAAGTCGTTGTTCCACTAGACCGCGACTTGATGCCCTCACCTTCGTTGGACCATTGCCTGACGTTGTTGCTCCGCCGGACCACCACTTGAGGCTCGAAGTTTTATCAAAGTACCTCCCTAAGACAACAGACTTTGTGACCCATGTCTCCTGCCAACTACGGTTCTTGCAACCTCCGTCGCTTACTACAGTCTTTCCGACCTCCATCACCAGCCAACGGTCTTTCTAACCTCAATATCCTGCCAACTACGTTCTGTTTGACCTCTATCATGTCGACTATGGTCATGCCGACCAAACAAACATGTATATGTAACTCCCACCATG
>NW_021591940.1:0-374 GCF_001605985.2 Dendrobium catenatum
ATATAATTATATTTTTTTTTTCACTGAAGGAGGAGAGAGAAAGGAAAATCTAAATTTTTGGATTTTGGATCTCTTTGTCGCTTTTACAAAAATTGTTCAGATCAAGGAAGGTGATTCTAATTCTATATCTATTTTCAAAGATATTCATTTTGACCATTAACTTCTCCTCAAAATTAATTTACTATATTTTTTCAGCTTTATTGAACTTTTACCGCATGATTGTTTATATGTTATCTTACTGATTATCCTAAATATTTTGGTTGCATTATTTATGAATTTTATTGGGTACAATAAAAGTTATTGAATTATGTATGATTTACATTGTGTAAAAATTGGGTATTTTTATTTAAGCATATTATTAAAACAACCATTGA
>NW_021591941.1:0-239 GCF_001605985.2 Dendrobium catenatum
ATTATAGGGAATAACTGAAAAAGTAACTAAAACAGTAACTCTCCTCCAGTTCTTTGCGGTAATTTTTTGAACAATTTGGGAACTAATGCCCATTCCACTAGAGCAAAAGTCGAATGTTAGTAGCTAGGTCATGCCGAAGTGGTGAAATGGAATGCAATTAGTAGCTAGGTCATGCCTAAGATGTCTAACCATGATATTATAAATATGCTAACTAGTAATGCAATTATTTTTATTATTTA
>NW_021591942.1:0-562 GCF_001605985.2 Dendrobium catenatum
ACCACAAAGGTTAGTTGACGTCCCACTGGTCGCAATATGATGCAATGTGAATAACAATTAGCCTCCCAAAACAAAATACTTGAATAAACACATTGGAAGTAAAGAAAGCCATAATTTGACAAAAGATAACATACCATCTGACCTGTGCACTGAGCCTAAAGTGAACATCAAATGCCTTGGGCCTATTTGAAGGTCCATGTTGACCTATTTTTTTTTCAGAACTAGGTTAGAATGTTGACCTGGTTAAATTTGACCATGCTAGACCCCAGGACCCATCCCAATGGGTTCAGGGAGTCAAGCCAAGTCTGTTAAGCCCAGACCCAGGTCCTGGGTCCACCAGGGTCGACCCAAATTAACCCTAAACTCCTAATTAATTTCAAATCCAATTTAGAGCTCCTCGATATATCTCATTTCTTTCCCCACTGGACTCAGATGATCAGACCAACTTTAATGAGCTCAAACCTGAGTGATGGGTTAACCTGGTTGACCAGGTCAACCCAGGTTGACCTAATTGGCCTAAAGGGTTCTATTTAAATTCAAAATCAATTCAAACCTCTCCATG
>NW_021591943.1:0-205 GCF_001605985.2 Dendrobium catenatum
CCACCTACTTCTAGAAGGCCCATCACCCATGTAGGCTCAGGGTCCAATTCAAAAGCTGAGCCAAATGTGGTGGGTAGTTCAAAAGATGCTGCTTCAAAATGGGTGATCACTGAAAAGCCTATTTGGAACATTAAAGAAAATTTTCTATGTGATGAGGACAACTCTCAGAAAGAGGAGGTGTCCAATTTCACTACATTTGAAAAGT
>NW_021591944.1:0-247 GCF_001605985.2 Dendrobium catenatum
ACTACGTTGTAGGGTTTTAAAATGAAGTTTTATATAATCCTCAAGGTAACAATGCAAGGGAGTACAAAAAAAATAAAAAAAAACGTCATGTCCTTAGATCTAGGAGAGCCTAAACTAAGTGCTTGTGTACATCCTATACATGTAAAACGATAAAAAAAGTAAGTACACCTAATGAAATGATTAGTGAATGATTGAGATCCAATCACCCACTAATCCACTCCCTCATGATTTTTCTTCGCACATGCAA
>NW_021591945.1:0-2885 GCF_001605985.2 Dendrobium catenatum
CATACTCGGCTCGGCTCGGTTCGTTTGCAGCCCTAGTTTACATTATATGGCATGAAAGGAGTGACGTCCTTATCTTACATTATGGTGAAGATGATGGCACTCAAAATATGAAGATGGAAATTTAAGAACATTAAGGTTTCGTTTGAGACAACTTTTTTGTTGCTTTTTAAAGCAGCTTTTTAGTATAAAAATTAAGCAAGAATAAAGTAGTCCCAAACAAAGCCTAAGAGTTTCAAGGTTGAGAAGCTTCTTGATCGTTGGGCATTTAAGTCTATGCAAATTCCATTTTTGTGAACTTCAGTTGATGTTCAAATGACAAATCTGATTCTTTGTTCTTCATAATTGCTCGCATGGTCTTTTGGATTGCCTGTAATCAAGAATTTAAGCAAGACAATGCCAATGTCTTTCCCTAATTGTGCCTTAGGCTTTGTTTGAACCAGCTTTCTACTTGCTTAGCTTTTTAGATCGCAATCATAATTTTTATTTGGCTATTATATTTTTACTGCTGTCAAGAAATATCTGTGCTGGGAAATTGTTTTATACAGCAGCTTTCAAAAAAATTACTTTCTCCACGACAGTTTTAAAATCATCTTTATGAGAAACTGTTGTCGTCACGAACCGATACTAAATTTTGTTGTGGGTTGCTTCTTCTCATACAACTTTAGCATCTCCATGTGTTCTATTGCTTGCCATGCCTCCTTGTTTGGACATTCATTAGCCCCATTAGTTTTTTTGGGAAGTTTAAGCTTCTCGTCTGAGACAGCTTTCTTACTATTTTTTTTTTGTACTGCTACTATAATTTTTGTTCAACCATTATTTTTTTATTTAAAAAATTTGTATATTAAAGAAAAATACTTTCTCCATAACAAATTAACAATCACATTTATAAAAATTACAGCTGTCTCAAATAGACTCTTAGTTTATGGCCTGCAGATCTTTTTGATCTTCTAAATTTTTTCAATTTTTAAAATAGGAATTTATATAATTCATTTATTGTGCAGAATGTATGATCTCCTAAGCGCATTTATATAAGGTCTAATGAACAACTTAGAGATAAGCTTGTAATAACATATCACTACACAAAATCTGAAGCTCAGTTGAAGATTTTGGACTTAATTTGAAATTAAATGTTTTTCTTTTTCTTTTCAAATGTCAAGCTGAAAATTATTATTTTTAAAATAAAATTTTAATTAAAACTTATCATTATTTCAAAATAAAAAGAGAGAGATTATACCTCATAAATTTTTTTATTGTACAGCAAGTTTTGAAAAAAACCAGTAAATTGACACTGCAAAATATAAAAACAGTATTTTATTATTATTAAGCTCTGAATTATTTTTTCTCAGAAAGAGAAAAAATTGTCCTCTTTAAAGAGAAAGTGCTTATATACACCAGCTCACCTTCTTTGTCGTTTTCATGGGCGGATTTAAGGAGTTTTATGCGTCCTCCCACTTGACGTAGAGAATACGTCCTCCCCACCTGGCAAAAAACCCTCAATTTTTGCTCAATATTGCTAGGTAAAGTTTTGATAATAAGAGGATATCATCAAATGGGAAGACCATACCGAGTTATACGAGCTGTACCAGGACAATACAAAAATAACCGGAGTTTCTTTTCTAAGAAAAACTAGGTATTTTTTGTTTGCTTGGTATTGCTCGGTATACTCCGGTTTGTGTCTTCACATGATGATATTCCTCGTTATTGTTTGGTATTGCTCGGTATTTGCTCGTATTTCTGCATTTTTTAGCACGAATTTACTAACTGGGAGGACGTATCTCTACGTCAAGTATGAGGACGCAATAACCAAATTCGGATTTAAAGGGGGGCCTAGGGGGGCACGTGCCCCCCTAAAAAAAAAAAATAAAAAGCTTTACAGGGAGGCTCCTTGCTGTCATACTTCTTTTTCCCTCTCTCGTCTCTCTTTTTTTTCTTTGCCATTTATTTTTATAGATAAAACCTCCTCCATTCAGCCTCTCTCTCTCTCTCCCTGCGGGGTTTTGAGACTATTTTTCTCTTTTTCATCTTTACTTAATTTTTTTTTTTAAATTAAAAATTTCATCAAGTTTTTTTTGTATTTTAAAAAATGCAAATTCAGTATATAGAGATTTATGTAAATAAAGCCAACGAAATTATATTATAAGAGTAATTTATAAATAATTTTAACTTTAAATTAGAAGTAGCTTAAAATTCTTATTTAAATTTTTGTATATTTTTTGATATACTTTTATAATAATAAGATGTAGTTTTTTTATAGTATTTATTGCTCGTTGAAAAATTCTTTTTTAGTTGTTTTTTTTTTTTTAAAAGTTTTTTTTAGAAATGAAAATAACGACATAAAAGCTGTTGAATAGATCAGTATATATAATTTAAATAATTTTGTGTAAAATTAATTTAAATGAGCATGACAATATAAGAGTTTTTTTTTTCATTACTCATAGAATTTTATTTCTTATAACTAACAAATAATAAAATGAAAAAAATTAAAAACCATATGCCAAAATTTCAACTAAAATGAAAAAAAGCTTAAGGGTATTTTTAAAGTCAAAAATTTTGTTCCTGCAGATAAAAAATCTTAAGCTCCCGCCACTGTGGATTCCAAATATTAAAAATAGAATGAACATAAGTGACTCGACTTTGTTTGTACCGGCTTTTTAAAAATAAATTTTTTAATATAAATTTTTTTTTAATTTTAATAAATTAGAAAGCAATAAAATGCTATCCCAAATGAAAACCTAGTTGATTTAGTTGATAAACATGCTTTAAAATATTATTCAAACTTATTAATTTAAATTTCATTTATATTAACTTTGAGGTCTTCCACATTTATCATTAAAAAAAAAATTTGGCATGTATGTCCTTTTATTTATGAGTTTTTAAGCGTAAAA
>NW_021591946.1:0-423 GCF_001605985.2 Dendrobium catenatum
GTGAGGTGGAGTTACGGGAGGAGAGTCGTGTGTCGAGCAGCAAAGATGAAGAGCCTTCGGCTCCTATTTAACGATGCAAAATGAGTACTCCTCGAAGGGATTTCTGTAGGAATCGCGGAGAATCGACTGGAGCGGCGCCGTTTGCAGCAGGATTTCGGCAGGATTTCAAGCGAATTTCACGGATCCGCCGGGTGCAAATTTTGTACGCGAGTTTTTTTTGTTTTATTATTCTGAGGTTAACAAATGCCCCCCAACAAATGTGGTACGCGTCTGGAGCGAATCACGTTTGTTGTAAGCTGTTTGGCCTTGTGGATCTCTAGATATTTATTCTAGATGTCACACTAAGGCTTTCATTTAGTGGATCTCCAAAAATTCACTTGGATGTCACACTAAGATTTTCTTTCTCCGAAGATCTCTTGGATG
>NW_021591947.1:0-2500 GCF_001605985.2 Dendrobium catenatum
CAAGATATTTTTAGGAGTATTTAAATTAAAGTCTCATATTTTAAATTTACTTGCGACCTCAAGAGTCTGAGGACGAGTGATTGATTTAACGTGGAGTAACTGTGCACACACACACACCGGGGAAAGTGTTTATAAAAAAAATCTAAAAAAAAATTTTAAAGTTGATGTACGTACCATATCATTCGTATGGGATGATATAGATCAGTTATTATTCCCATATGAGCAGCAAAACGAACAAAATTTTGAATATGGATAAAAGTTTTTTGTAAACTATCGGGAAAGTTTCTGCAGAAAAGTTTTTGATGAATGGTTACCAGAGGTTAACATAAAAAATTGCACAAAAAATGAACATTATTATTTATCTAATACTACGAAATACTCACTTCCTACTGTAATTTTGACAAATTTTTCCTCTTAAAATTGGTTTGAACAATGTCCATTCATAATTCACTGGTAATATCGGTATCAATTGTTCGATTTGACCAACTTTTACCAAAATTTTGGATGGCACTTTGGCAAAACTGCTTTTGGAATTCTGCTTTGTATACTGGTTGATAATAATTGCCAGAAATATATCCACTAAACCTCTTTATATCATCATTTTTGATGGTTTATTGGAAAAATAAATTAGAACTACACATACATTTGTACAATCCCACCAAATCAATGCCAAATAATTTGTTTCAACAATATCTACCAATAACATTTATACATGCAAAATATTAATGCTAAAGTAATATAAATTTAATTAAAAACAATGTTCAAATACTTATATAATTTAAAATGTCTAGTTCTTATAACAAATAAAAATCACATAAAATTTATAAACACATTGTAGGTCTAGCAAATCTATATCCATCCTTTCCCATCGATCGTTGTTGCCTCTTTTCCACTAAACCGCACCCCATCTTGTTAGCTCCTCCAAATTTTGCTTTGCTTCATATGCATGTCAGTGTTGTTTTGAACAATTTTATTAAACACAATTTCTAAAATCCATATCACGAATGAAGGCAATGAAGAACCTAAAATATAAATATCATAAAATATTTTTTCCACTAATCATAAAGAATGTACAATAACATACCATAGGAGGAACTTTCCCAAGCAATTACCCACTCTAGGGAAAGTAATTAGATATACAAAACATATATCATGTAAGCATTATTATAATTTTGAAAGGCCACTGAATTATTTATACATAAAATAAAAAGTATTAGCTACCATGTTATCAGATTAAAACTCCTAACACTATGACCATTTATAATATTATATATGTTATATAATACAATAATTTTATTCAAATATTATTAATAATATCTATATAATCATAAGTTACATCCCATGATTGCATCATTTTCTTAATAAATTATTAAAAATGATTATATAAATTTATATGTGTATTAGAACTTTCAACCAACTCAAGAGCAAAGTAAATCCAATCATCTAGCCTTTAAAGAAATATACATTAGTAGGTAATCATGGAGGCACATAACACCTTTTAAAGCCTAAAATTAAATCATGGTAAATAATAATTAAAATATCATGAAGTAATCAAAAAGCTATCATTTCAGCATCCAAATTTATAACATTGCAGACAAGAATATAATGCTAAGTTTAATACAAATTCTAGGTATATAATTGAATTATTGATATATATAAACTGTAAATGATAATTGAAGTGGTATTAGGTCTACTTCATGACGCCTTTATTCGTACTTTTTTATTTTTACTATAAACACAATGTGTTGTAAACATATCAAAATTATTATCACTAAGAAAAATGAAAAGTCCAAAAAATTCTTTAAGAAAAACCTGGAGAAAGAGCTTTAATGTCAATACCCTTTTGGGCCCCACTTACTGATGACTGGCTGGAGATTTAGAACTTTTATCTTTTATTGGGTGAACATAGGTTTGAGAAATCTGATATAGTAACTTATGTAAGATAATTATACACATATTGATTGCGACTGCATAATAGTGTGTTTTGTGAATAATGTTTTTCAAGCGGGTGGGCGGGCATTACTCCTAAAAACCTTCAAAATTATAAAAAATTGAAATTCACATAACTGATCACAACGCAACTTTCTCAAATACTATTAGTTGAGGATCTTTTTGTTTTCAACCAGGGTCTATGGTCTCCGAGGTTCTGTGTAAAGTTGATTCTCGTGTCATGGAGGTTATTCCTAATTTAGTCAATGTCCTATTAAGGGAAAAAAAATGGGATTGGCTGCATCTAAGCTTTATGTGTTAGGTTGTACGACCTAATGGGTTGCAAACTCCAAAGGGCCTAAAAATGCTTCAATTAATTAGAAACATATAAAAAAGGAAGAAAATTGACCAAAAAATTGATGAACAAAAGGATTCATAGTAAGAAAAAAATATTTGAGATTGGGACTTTGTAAGGGGGTGGCACGAACAAAAAACATCACAAACAAATCAATGATTTCATCTAAGTATAAAGATTTGTCTGGAAGATGAATGGATGCATACCCTGATAATC
>NW_021591948.1:0-266 GCF_001605985.2 Dendrobium catenatum
ATCTCTATCATAGCAATCGATAACATCAATTACATCATTACAATCGTCTAGTTGTCTTACTTATCGTATCACATCAGTTAAATCAATAGAGTGGAATCGTATCGGAATATATACTTGCAAATCAATCTATTATTCAATCTCACTTACTTCTTATCAATACGGCAGTGTATGTATCCATATCCATAAAAAGAATCATCCATTGACGACCACGAACGATACTATAATAGTAAAATCGTATCAATCAATTCTGCCAGTCAATAGTACCA
>NW_021591949.1:0-565 GCF_001605985.2 Dendrobium catenatum
GGCAGAGGCAAAATGAGGAAAGGAATCCTCATTTGCTATTGACAGGAAGTTTTCAGAGGCATTCCTGTGGGGTTTCTTTGCCAACATCTTTTGTCTCTTTCTTGAGGAGGCAATTGTCAATTTGAATTCTAAAGGGATTGAAAGTGAAATTTGGAGATGTGATTGTTGAGTTAGAAAGCCTTCATATTTAAAGAAAAACGATACGTTCATCCTGGACAAAAATTATTGTTCTTCTGGATGAAAACATTTCATACAGACGATCCAATTCGTCCAAAATGTAACGGCTTTTTATAATCAACACAATTTACGATGCATCCCTTCGTACAGGCTTTTTGACTTGACCGATCGTACAAATGAAAAAATTTTCGTCCGGATGATCAAAAAGTTAATTCGTTTTAATTTCTGTTGAAAACCGTCCCCTACAATTAAATGACGTCTGTTCGTCTGAACGAATAAAATGTTCGTACGGATGAACTTCACATTTAAAACTGCCTTATCCACTCAACCGCTGCATTCAATCTTCTCGATGTTTGAGAGAGAAAAAAAATTTCGTCCTGGACGATTA
>NW_021591950.1:0-254 GCF_001605985.2 Dendrobium catenatum
TATTTTTGTTATTTTGATTAGCAGGGAACTCCGGCCCATAGGTTTTTTCTTGACTTTGTTTGTAGCTCTCTGGAGCATTAGCGGGCTAGAGATCCCTTTAAGGATTTTATAACTTTTCCCTATATTAACGCGTAAGCCCGTTGGTGGGTTTTAACTAAAAAAAAAAAATACTTATACCTCGTCATCTTGCTCCTGTTCTGATGAATCAGAAACTAAGTCTGCCAATGAGACTTTTTTCTTTTTATCTTTTCCCC
>NW_021591951.1:0-691 GCF_001605985.2 Dendrobium catenatum
ATGAACCAAACCATAGCATCTAAGTAGTCCTGCATCACAAACTCATCCAAGAAAAGTGGAAGCCAAAACTGAAGGCATTTAACCAATCTTATTGCATGCACACAGAAACCTAAGCCTACTAGTTATTTACTATCCCAAAATTGTGAAATGCCTGCAATCTAGAATACAGTAAACTTCATAATTTTTTCAATATAGAAGTTAATCTTTATTGATAAGAAATGATGAAGGTCTAGTCTAATAAATTAGTAGTTACTTGGGCGTCCATACTTAAATTTACGAAACGAACAAGAAGTTCAATATCAAGATTCAAAGTCAAAATCAAAAGCTCATAGTTTATTTTTAATTTGAAATTTGCATGCCAATCTATGTCTTCATTTATTCAATGTTCAAATGATTGTAAAGTTGTACATCATGACAGCACATATAAAATTTTGCACCATTTGTACAGATAACAAATAAAATTTTAGTCATTGAGAGATTAAGATGCTGCATCTGTATTTCATAGGAACCAGTTATATTGGAAAAAGGGTTTACTTGTTTGAGATAACCGTGAAAAGACTTTTAAGGAAGAAATGAGGCTACTTCATATCAGCCACTACTTGATTTATTCTTTAAGGGTAAAAGATTTTAAATGTTTAAACTCCTCATCAAATTTTAAACTAGAGATTTGTAGGTAGGTGGGCAATAATAT
>NW_021591952.1:0-1378 GCF_001605985.2 Dendrobium catenatum
GTATGTCTATCGAGAGCGGTTTGTTCGATTTGGCGTGCAGCAATTACAGTCAAAAAATGCCCCCCAACAAATATGATATGCGCTCTATAGCAGATCATGTTTGTTGTAAACTGGTTGACTCTACAGATCTCTAAAATTTGATTTTAGATGTCATATAGAGGATCTTCTAAAAATCAATGATTTATCTTTTTAATTTGGTAGGGATTAACATTTCTTCTACCCTAGCTTTGTGCTTTCATGGGCTTGTTGAAGAATATGTAGCAGTCACCTATACACTTTCGATTTGTATTAGGTTAGTGGCAAATAGTCATCTATCTATAGTTTTTTTTTTTTGCATGGCGGACTTTGATGATGACAACATTCCCTTTTTTCAGCCTATGGCTTTATAAGAACTGTGGGATAATTTTCTTCGGTCCTAAGCCTTATGCTTTGTCGGACATATTGAAGAAATGAAGCTCCTTCGATCTTAGCTTTGTGCTTGACAGATTTATTGAAGGATTATGCTTCTAAATTTGAAAGGAGTTTTTATTGTGGCTTGGTGCCTTTGACTTGACTGAGAATTTTCTGAATTTTGCCTCAATCCATTTGTTAGTTGAGAAAATCTTTTGAATTTGAACTTGTTTGATTCTTTAAATTTGATAAATATCAAAATTTATAGTATTTGTCATCGGGCTAGCAAAACAGGAGCTTTCCTACTACGGCCTCTTATCAAGGCTTGTTGAGTAGGTAAAGCTATCAGTGACTCGGCCGTATATAGGCTTGTTGAGACTGATATTGTATCTGTTTGAGCACTGGACTTGTACTATGACAGTTCATACTTGTCGAATTTGATTTGTTGAAGTTGTCAGATCAAAATTTCTTCTCAATCTGAACTTCGAGATTTTGGCAAAATTTCGCGATGATCGTATATTTGCTTGCTTGAAGGCACTAGCTTCTGCCCCATATTTATGCTATGATAGCTTCATGAATGATTTTAAATATTTATTTGGAGTTCGATGATAACCCAAATAAATATTTAAAATGCCCCCTGCCTTGAAGGGAAATTGCATCTGTTATCAAATTTTTGGCATTTTTAAACTTAAAAATGCCCCTGTCTTGTGTAAGAATTTCTAAGACATTTTAGAAATATTTTCTTCATTTGTAAGAGAATGATCTTCAGCTTGTTTCTCTTAAGAATGATACTTCTTCAAGTATCTCCCATTAATCGGTGGCATAAGTCTTCAACCTTCCATATCGATGAGTTGATAGGCTCCTCCCTGATACACCTTCTCGATGACAAAAGAACCTTACAAATTTGGTTCAAATTTACCACCAATTCTTTGGTGTGAAATAATTATCTTTTCATCACCAAGGATGTCATTCAGGATGTTTCTTTTCA
>NW_021591953.1:0-1668 GCF_001605985.2 Dendrobium catenatum
TGGTTCACTCATTGCTTACGAGCAAGGGGTGAACCAAGGAAATCTTGATGTAGGTGAAAGGAAGAAGGAGAAAACACTGGAACTTAGGACAAACAATTTAGACACTGACTCTTCCGGGTCTGAAAGCGATGATGTTGCTTTAATCACAAAATAATTTAAGAGCTTTCTAAGAAAGAAACACAAGAATCATCAAAAGTGGAATATAGGTAAGGGTAGCAAAAATTTTAAGAATTCTAATGAAACAATTTGCTTTGAATGCAGTAAGCCTAGGTACGTTAAAGCTGATTATCCTACACTTAAGGCACACCCAAGTAAGGAGAAGGGCGAGGAGAAACCAAACTTCAAAAAGGACAAGAGCAAGAAGAAATTCCAAAAGATGTTCTGGGCAGATTTTGAATCAGATTCCTCTGAAACTGAACCTGAGGAGGAGACAACAAACTTGTGCTTAATGGAGAACAATAATCTTAGTCAAAGTGACCAAGAAGAGGTATGTGAACTAACCTATGAGAAACTCCTTGAAGTTTTTGAAAATATACATGCATCATATAGGTATCTTAAGAAAACTCATGCTAGCCTGAAATTAAAATTTTTTAATTTACAAAAAGAGCATGAAATTCTTCTCAAAGATCATTCAACAATTGATTCAAATCACATGGTTTTACTTGTTGAGTTTGATGCGTTAAACAGAAAGCATGCTGAGTTATCTGATTCTCATGATTCTTTAAAGTTGTCCCATTCTGAGTTAGAAAAAGAATATAAAAAATAAGAAAATTTAAAAACCTTTGAAAATAAAAAATTTTCATTTCATGCATCGCATAAAAAACATCACCATAGGAGTAGATTAGTGCATCCTTTTCCTGGAGTTAGATATTTTTCATGTGACATGCTAGGACACATAGCACACACTTGCACCATTCACCATAGCCCACATTGGGTATAGTGACCCAAGTTACATGATCCATAGCATGCATTGCATTCTACTTTCCATAAGAAGGAACCCAAACATGTTTGGGTTTCTAAATCTGACATTTGATAATTTTGCAGGCAATCTCTCACAAAAGGCCTCATGAGAGCATGTGGTACCTGGACAGCTGATGCTCTCGACATATGACTGGCGATGCCAGTCAATTCATAGTGCTGGAGACCAGGACAGGAGGCAAGGTAACTCTTGGAGACAACACCACCAGGAAGGTGTTAGGAGCAGGTATAATTGGTAATTCCAAGAATCTTTAGATTGAAAATATTTTATTTGTAGATGAACTGAAACATAACTTGCACATCATCAATCAGCTTTACGATAAGGGCTTCATCATAAAATTTTTGGCAAATTCATGCGTTATGAGCTTAAATAATAATGCTATTTTGCAGGAAAAGCAGGTCAACAACGTTTAAATGTTTGATTTAAATAACATTAATTGTGCTATTTTATTTTGCTTAAAAACTGCTATTGATGATTCATGGTTGTGACAAAGGAGATTATGTCATGCCAGTATGAAAACCCTTAGGAAAGTGACCCAAAAAGACCTAGTTAGAGGTGTTCTCAAGCTTAAGTTTTCAAAAGACCACCTTTGTGATGTTTGCCAATTAGGAAAGCAAATTCACTCCACTTTTCACTCCATTAAGGATATTAACACCTCTAGACCTTTAGAAGTCCTTCACATGGATTTA
>NW_021591954.1:0-254 GCF_001605985.2 Dendrobium catenatum
ATTTAAAAGCAATTGGACAATGGTCCGAGGCAATCCTTCTTTGTTGTTATACCAAGTAAATTTAGGACGAATAGTACCTACATCATGAAAATCATTGTTAGTCATAAACATTTTCATTTATTGAGGACCTTTAGAGAAAGAAAATCTTTTTCCCCTTTCTTGTCATCTTTAGATAAAATACAATTGAAATCTCCTCCAATAATAGTAGGAATGTCTACACATGTTGTCTTCTCAATCATCTCCCAAAGATTCCT
>NW_021591955.1:0-311 GCF_001605985.2 Dendrobium catenatum
GTCGAGTAGCTCGAACAGCGAGAGCGGACTTCGCCGCTGGAGGGGACTTCGTAGCAGGAGCCGGGTTACTTCGCAGCGGGAGCGGAATTCGTCGCTGGAGATGACTTTGCCGCAGGAGTGGACTTCGCCATGGACAGCGACGCGGGAGCAACGTCGCTGATGAGAGCATTATATCCGATGCGGGAGCAACGCCGCGGCAGCGAGCTCGAGCTGACTCCGACGCGGACAGTGACACAGAAGACGGACGACGCATGACAGGTGCGGACGCGTGCTCGAGCTCGAACCGTGACTCGGTTCGACGCAGACGACGG
>NW_021591956.1:0-880 GCF_001605985.2 Dendrobium catenatum
AAATTATATCACAAAAAAGTGAAGTAAGCATAGTCTCCTATTAGTCCCTAGCTCAAAAATCACTAAGGGTTAACCGAAATTATTTGAAAATTAGTAAATCATCTTATCATTCTCATAAGGTCAGACTAAAACCAATGTGAAAGTACAACTCATTATCCACTATTAAAAGTTTGACAATCTAAAATAGTTTCCACTTGTACTCCATTTGTTGTTAACAATCAAGGTGTTGTATAAGAAAGGAGAAAACATATTTAATATCAAGAAATGTCTTCGTCAAATACAAAATACATCCTAGTTGACTCACATAATATGGTGGGGAAATCTATAGAAGAAATGATGAACTTTATTAGATAAAGCATAAAAAAAATTAATGTGCAAGAAGATGATAAAAAACTGGCTCTAAATGTTTTAGATGAGGAATTGACTTAAAGTGCTTTCATGCTTGATATACGATCTTCAACCAAAATAAAAAAATGAAGACATTGCTAAATCAAGTAGATATAAGAAACATGGAGGAAGAAGATGTTGTTGAAGAATATGCTCCTTATTTGACTAGTAGTCCTCAAGATTAGCTTAGCTAGAAGGATGAAAAGATAGTAAGAGTGGATAAGAAAATGGAAGAGTTAATGGTGGTATGGCCACTCAACAAAACAAAGAAGTTTCATATACTTAATCTCACATAGATTCTACTTGAGACGAGTCTATGAAACACTTTATTAAATAAAAAAAGGTAAAGAGGGAAAATAAAATTGAAGTTGTGAGTTAGAAAAAGAGATAATATAATAAGTATACATAAGGTAAATGATATAATAATAAGCCAATGAAGTTGAAGCACAGTCTATTGGTACCTTATCCTTTCTAAGGGGTAGACCCTACCTAA
>NW_021591957.1:0-615 GCF_001605985.2 Dendrobium catenatum
ATTATGATCAGATCAACATAAACAAAAATATAAGAAATATTAAATTAAAATTCTCCACACCTTCTCAACTATTGTGCTTTCAGTCATGTAACCAAAACCTTTGTGAGCAACATTAATTATTAAACCATCTTCATGTATTTAACTGATAAAAATATTGCTTTGTGCTTTATTTGTCACAAAGAGTTCAGCTACACCTACCAAAATATTATGGCACATAAAGTATACAAATGATTTATTTTATTAAATGAAGGATTGTTGTAATTAAATACTATAAACATAGCAATATGACACATTTAAAATAAGCTTACAAAAATTATATTTTCCCTTCAAAATCACAATTTCAGTTGTTCTACAAAATATGAAATTCCAGCGGGATCTTTCAAAAATGTAGTGCATTAATTGTTGTTTTCTCTATATAATATCTTAGGCTATTTGATTTGTTGAAAAAAAAAAAGGATAAATGTATTTTAAATATTAAAAATTATTTAAATTAGTGTAAAATAAGTACAAGTGATTATCATTATTATTTGCATGATATAAAATGAATATGGTATAAAATTCAAAAATTATAGTGTCGAAAAATGGTAATATTAGCATATGACAATAAGTAGTGGT
>NW_021591958.1:0-270 GCF_001605985.2 Dendrobium catenatum
GATGTGACGAAAGGTATACGCCGGGGCACAGGTGTAAGGACCGAACTCTTCAAGTCCTTACTGTTTGTGATGAAGAAGGAATGGAGGGTGTCGTCTTTCCACCTTGCGGACAAGGTGGATCTTCGGGAGGGGAGTATTGTTAGACCGGTCCAGCCGGTCCGTGCGGGACCGGCCCAGCACAAACTGGGCGGAGAAATCTCCGCTCGCGGAGATGCCGAGCAAGCCGCACATCGTGCGGGAGCTTTTTAGGAAGCTTTTTTGAGGGTTTTG
>NW_021591959.1:0-346 GCF_001605985.2 Dendrobium catenatum
AAATCATGCCCATGCCGTTGCCAAGAGCGGGAAAACTGCTTAGGTAATAAAATTAGGTTCTTCTTTTAAAATAATGAAGTTGATTTAGGTCAAATTGGGATTGGAATTAAACTCAATTTGATTTGAATCGAGCCGATTCAAATTTGATTTGATTTAATTAAATTAGTTTGGTAGAATCGAACCCAAATCGACGCCAATTTGGATCAAATCGCACTCAAAGGGGCTAATGGGTGGTAACCGCATTTAATCGAACTTCATCGAGTCTAATTTGAACGAACTTGAGTCGATTTGAGTTCGAATTGGACATGACGGGGCTCGATTAAATCAATTAAACGGCCTCGAGGGT
>NW_021591960.1:0-252 GCF_001605985.2 Dendrobium catenatum
ACATAGCTTCCTTTGAATCCAAGTAAAAAAGTTTTTAAACTTATCAAATGATACATTTTTATGTGATAAGAATATAATCTAAGTGAATCTCAAAAAATCATCAACAATTACATACCCAAATGATCCTTAATGAATTCTAATTTGGGTATGCCTCTTACCAATTCTTTATGAGTAATCTTCCTAAGATTTTTTTGCTTGCATGACAAAGTCTTCTATACCATAACCCAGATTCATTAGTAATGATTTTTAAAT
>NW_021591961.1:0-439 GCF_001605985.2 Dendrobium catenatum
TGTTGTAAGAGTTGTTGCAAATCCCCTTGATTATTAGTCATAGGTTGCAAAGCAAAGACTCACAAAATGGCTGAGAACTTAAAAAAAAAAAAACAAAGACTACCCAAGCAAAGAACTTGCTCTGATACCAAATTTTTTATTATAAATTTAAGACATTACTTAGAGAACAAAATAGGTTAGAGAAAACAACTAACTTCAGAAAAGGAAATAAGCAACTTCCAACGACTAAAACAAAAGAAAACTAACAAAGAAATAATATTTTTAAAAAAAAAGGCTATCCTCAGAACATCCTACAAGAGGACTCCTCACATGCACCGATTGTAGGAATATATTTTAAAATAAGGTTTAGATATGCAAACCAAGGGTCCACCACAGCTAAGGGATTCCAATGTCCTTTCAAATTTCTCCAGCAAATGCCACCAATACAGCCCACAACTTC
>NW_021591962.1:0-276 GCF_001605985.2 Dendrobium catenatum
GGAGGAACTTCTTTACTGGCATCCAAGCTAACAATCTTACGTCCATCCATAGAAAGTTCAAGGGTGCTGAATCACATCCCAAAGATGATGGTATTTCCTTGGTCATTAACAGTCGAGGACAATGCTCGGTCGAATGAGAAGATCAATTGGCCAGCCATTCGAATTTTCTGAAAGTTAAAGAGAGGATTGAAATTAGATTTTATTTCAAAAGGAACGAAAAGAGTTTGTTATTTTGAAATTTAAGGCTTGTAGACTAATCTCAACCTTCCAACACAT
>NW_021591963.1:0-610 GCF_001605985.2 Dendrobium catenatum
GAGTCAAATTTAAACCTAAGGTATTTGATGTCACTAAGTTTACTATGTTCAAGTTTTACCCCTATTGCGTGTGTGTAGAATCCCCTATGAATTTCTAATTTTTCTAGACATTTCCTTAATTATTTTTCCTAGGTGTCTCTACTATTCAAATAGGCATGAAACTTGGTGTGTCTAACCCTGACATAAATACAATCATACCACAGAAATATCATAGCAAAATATTAAAACCCTAAGGAGTTATGAATTTTTAAAGTTTAGGGTCCAAAATAGACCCTTTACCTTAAAACTTCATATCACAGAAATATATTGAGCATCTGAACCTAGAAAAATTACTAACCATGACTAAGATACTCAATAATCACCCACCAAAATTTGGGCTTCACTTGATCACTGGATTGTTAGAAAATTGTAATAAATGAAATTAACATAAACTCAAATATCTCACAATACATAAATCAAATCAATATAATATTAATTTTAATAAATACTACATTAAATTATCTTTCCAACGAGCACGAGAACGCCTGATTTGGTGGCAAACTCGATTTTCTGTGAATTTTGGAATATTTGAAGCATTTAAAGCATTTTTTATTCAAATTTGAGTCAAATC
>NW_021591964.1:0-217 GCF_001605985.2 Dendrobium catenatum
GGAAGGCTCTATCCTAGAAAATCAAGGATTCGTAGTTTAAAAGGTTTCAATCATGGAGTCTACAATATGCGAAAGAATGTACCTAGCGCAATGTATGATGCATGAAACAGATACGAAATATTCCTAGATCTATTGATGTGATGCATGTATGTAAGTGAAGCATAATGTGAGGTAAGGTGCGTAAAAATGAATGCATGCATGACATTCAGAGTACGGA
>NW_021591965.1:0-12072 GCF_001605985.2 Dendrobium catenatum
CGGCCTCTACAATCAAGTATTGTACAATGTTCAACTTTTGGAACACAATTTTCGGCATTTTGGCCAATGCAAATTGATCCGACACACATAGATGTTTCGGACTCCCTGGAGCTTCGACGTCCCAAAAATTGCGGGGCAACTGCTGCGTTCATCACAAAATTATCTAGATTCGGTGGCACGAATCTCAAGTGCACAAAGGTTAGTTGGAAAAACTCTGCAAAATTACATTTTGGGAGTACTGAACCCGTTTCAGAAACATATCGCGCCCCACTTACAGATCAAATTGAGCGTCTCAGAAATAGAATTCAACGACCCAAGATCAACACAACCGAGCCCAAATGCAGTCTGAATCAGGCTCAAAGCGCGCTATTAGAAGGTTCACAACCACAATTTGAAGCTTACAACGGTACTTCGACTTTTGACCAGCTTATACTCAAATCGAACGCATCGACCGAGACGAATCCAACGACGCCAAGATCGCCGAACTTTTCAAATCATTAAGCTTTCCAAATGCTCAACGAACGGCTGACATAATCAAAACGGATTCGACATAGTCGGCCGTGCCATTACAAAACATCCCATTCGCCCCTTGATCATCAAACGCCTATTTTACAGGGCTTATGCCGCTCCAGAAAACTATAAATATAGCTCATTACTATACAAAGGGACACAACGTTCAACGAGAGAGAAGAAGAAGAGGAGAAAGGAAAAAAGGATGAACTTCTCACGCTTCTCAGACCACACGCTAGAGCTCTTCCTGCTGCCTGGAGGACCGCCGATAACTCTGATTGGATTTTTCAGGAAAACACCGGGAATATTGCACAACTTCCACGATGATGCTGAAATTCTGTCTCATTTAACGATAGTTAGTTCCCTACTCTGACGCCCGAAACATACCGCTTAAGTGAGGCCCACGGATTTCCTCCGCTCTCAGCGCCACCAATATCAGATGTCAGGACGTTCTTCCGACATTTCCGGGACACTTCACCTCTATGCGTAAGTCTCTATCCGTATGCAGACTTCAACTGCGGTTATCGGACTTCGCTGGACTCTATAGCGAAGACTACATTTCTTTTTATATCGCACATACAGGACTTTCTACCGTGACGGGCTGTCCTATCTGTGTCTTCCGTCGTCACACTACAGTCCTTCGTGACCTTCTGCTCGCCACACAACTACGGTCCCTGCTGACTTCGTCACCCGCGCCGACGCAGTCCTCCATCTGCCAGCTGATACGGTAACTCCTGACCTACGTCGCCCGCCGACTGCATTTCTCCGTCGCAGCTGACTCGGTCCTCCTGCTAATGGTCGCCCGCCGAATGCAGTCTTCTAAACAAGCGAATACGTCGATAGTGCTCTTGTATTTACATCAGTAATGTTCCATAAAGATGTACAATCAAGCTAAGGTCTTTCTCCAAGGAAGGGCTCATTGCTAATCCGACTACAATATAGTGATCATTCAAACTGGCTAGACCCAGTGGTTTTTTTCCCCTTTTCAGGGGGTTTTCTCCACCGTAAAGAATTTGGTGTCTCATAAATGCTAAGGAACCCTTTCTCTTAATCTGATTGCGTGACTGAATTTTCCGTATACAACGCTAAACGATAAACGTTATAATTTTCTAGCGCCGAATACTCCTGGTCGGAAACTAATAAAGTCTAGGAACATCTACTTGATTTAAAACAAGAAATTTGACTTTTAACAAGATAAAATTGAAAAAAGGATTCATGTACCGAATCATGATAGTGAACAAAGGCTTGATATTGCTGGATTGTTTTGGATAATAAAGTGCTACGCAACTATATTTGGTTAAAATTCCATTTTAGTAAATAACTCTAAATAATAAGTATAGGCATACATGACACATTTGCCATTCCAATGCAATGAAGGATATAATTATGCATCTCGTCAAGAAAGTATAAATTATATAAATTAAAATATAGAAATTTTCATTTACATTTATTTTACAAAAATTGTTATTTTCATATTTAAATATTTTATTGAGCCAAGACTATGGGTCAGTGACACCACCTTGTTTTTATATTTTTAGCAAATATTTAATTTATGTTTTTTTCTTTTTTAAAATAAATTAAATTGTTTTGATAATAGTAAAAATAACTTTAACGTTTTTGGCGTGTCTCAATTTTTTTTTTTTTTTTTAATCAAAGCCAATATGGGTCGTTCATCAACCGTCGACCAATAATAACTGTCACGACTACTATCACCATATTCAATGGAGAGAATAGAAAATAATATTATCTTGTCATACTAATTATATATTTATTTATAATGAATAAAATTATAAAATAAAACAAAAAGATAAGTATTAAACTGTGAATAGGCAAATAATAGGAGGAGGTTATTCGCGCAAAGAAACCCTGCTATTATATTGAACTGTTTTGAATCGGACCGGGATCCGATCAGCTTCAAACGCTCTACATCAAACGCGGGACTTCTACCAGATTGAAACCGCAATATCAATCGTGGTGAATACCGTTGAGCTGGTCTGGGCAAATTTGAAAGAACCGGCCGTTATACAATACTTTATTTTTGTTTTAAATAAAAATTATAAAAAACTATATTTAGTTTATTAAATATATTTTAAAACTTATTTTAAAATGTTTTTATTAAATAGATAGTTTAATTCGACATAAATATTATGCAAGTTACTTTAATACCATCACATATATTTTTTGGCAAAAAGAGTGTACTTCTCACTTTGATAATCCGTTCAGGAAATATCATCAAACTCCCCTATGATGTGGGACTAAAAAAGTTGCATGAATAGTTTTAGAATGTGAAATTAGGTTTTTTGGGCTAGTTGGGCTCAAATTTTTGCTTAGTTAAGGACTGGATAATATGTATTCATAAATTGCTATAATAGAATATTATAATAATTATATTAAAAATTTATAATATTATTAAATATTATTCATACAATATATTATTTTTAATTAAATTATATTTATAAGATTTTGTAAGATATATATCTTTTTTCAATATTTAAATATTATTAAATGGTCATCATATATTAATTATATTTATATAAATTTAATGATACATAAAATGATTTATTATTATAAATTAATAATATTATATTAATATATTAAATATTATTCTATAAATATATATTCTTTAAATAGATATTTTATATGCATAAACTTTAAATTATATTGTTAAAATTTTAATAATATTAATTTAATGGTGATATACTTGATATTATATGATTTTATTTCATTAATTTTTAATAATATTTATTAATCTACTTACGTCATCCGGATTTGACCTCAGTTCAAACCGGTCAAACCGTGAACTTCTCCCTCTTCCGGTTGCGTTGTCCCGTTTCGATTTTCCACAACTTGATTATAATGGTAATCTAGTTTTTGCATGGAAAGCACGGATTTTTGCAATAAATATGTTATATTATAGTTCATAGAATCAATTTGTTGCAAGAAACTAAAAAAGAACGACAAAATAACTTTAAATTTTTATACTTGTTGCGTGCTAGATATACGCGGCGTAGGAGTTTTTGGAAATTCACGTGCCGAGCGTTGTACGAGTACTCATCACACAAAATAGAAAAAGAGGAATTGAAGCAGCCAGGGTTTTTACGTGTGAACTCAAAAAGGGAAAATAAACCACGTTGTAAAGTCACTAGTGTTTTTTGATATTTACATGGTTGATTTCGTCCACAAAATCGACAATCAGACTATACAATTTGTTTCTCCAGGAAGTTTACAAAGTTCTGGCAAATCGCGTGTATTCCGAAAATTCCGGCAGAGTCTCCGGCGTCTTACGGCGGCAGGAAGACTCCGGCGGTGGTCGACGGCAGGAGCTTCTTCTTCTCCTCTTCTTTCTTCTTCTCTCTCTTCACTTGGTCCCCTTTTGGTGTTACGATGAGGGTTAATATTAATAGGTTAATTTTGGAGTGGACCATAGCCATAAAGTAGCTTGAAATCAGGGCGAATTGGGAGTGTTTTTGGAATGAACGGCCGATATAAGAATCCTTTGATCGATGCCACGCAATTTGTTGGGTTTGAAGGCCTTTAATGATGTCGGAATTCGGCGATCTGGGGCTCGTTGGAATTTCGTCTCGTCGAACCCCGTTTGATTGTAATAAGCCTCAAATCGGAGACATTTGGTAACTAAAAATTGCGGTTTGAACCTTCCAACATCGCTTTGAGCCCTTGATTACGGACTCATTTGGGCTCGTATTGGGTTGATCTTGGTGTGATTGGTTTTTGTATTTCCGAGACGCTCGAGTATAGACTATAAATTTGCTGAATCGTGCGAGTTCGCGTGCTCTCAAAAAAGTAATTTTTGAAGTTTCCAAACTAGCTTTTGCATCGAGATTCGTGCCCGATCAGATAATTTTGTGAATTACTGTTACTTCAGTTGGGCCTCCCTATTTTCGGACGTCGAAGCTATCAGTAGTCCCGATAATAGCGTCAAATTTTAGAGAATTTTCTTTTCGAGCGACCTCAGGATTGACTTGCGGTAGGAGCCCCGAACGGCTCCGACAAGTGAATCTGGTACGTCAAAAACCGACCCGGCGGACCCAAAATACTCAAATTTGGCTTTTCGGGACAAAAACGGGCGCAAGAATGGAACCGGGCGGCCGCACCGGCCGACGGCCCGCCGGGCAGCCGCGCCGCCCAACTCGTGGCTCGCGCATGTACGATCTTGCGCGCTTTGCGCCCGCGAGCCCGCGCTTGGGCTCTGCCCGCACCTGCGGGGCTGCGACCTAGCGGGTTGCGCGCGTAGGCCTTGGCGCGGAGCACGCGAATGCCGCGTGCATTTGCTGCGGGAGTCGCCTGCCAGGCATGTTTTGCGCGATGTGCGGTCTGGCCTTCCGCGATCCATGTGTTGTGGCCCGCGTGGATTTCGGCATGGCTATGCTCGCTGTTTTGAGGAGAGGAATAGACGGTTCGACACCAACCGCCATTGTGGGCCCCATATACGCGAAAAATAGTATTTTTTTGCTATTTTTTGGTCAAAAAATTCTGAAAAATTTTCAAAAAATTCCAAAAAAATTTATAAAAGGTTGGGAGATTTTACGAAAATTGCAATAGCTTTCCTCCTTTTTTCTCCAAAACTAATACAATAGGCCTTCCTAAAGGCTATCTAGGAAACTTAGCATATTCTCTTTTCTTTCCTCCCTCTGGCTCTCTAGTGGTTTGAGGCTTCCGCTATTTTTGAGTGGGAAAACTTCCTCTGCTTTGGAATTAGCCACCCCTCCTCGCTGCGTTAGGAGTTTAACGGAATTATCTCTTCCTTCCCACACGGCTTTCTGACGGTTGAGTCCCTTCCGCTATTTGCACGGAATTCCCCTGCTCGAGATTCAAGTGCCCCTCCTCAGCGTGCAGAAGTTACGGATTTAAATCTTTTTATTCCCCACGGATTTTTATGACGGTTGAGGTTCCCGCTATTTGCGAAGCGCGGAATTTCCCCTGCCGACATAGTGCCCCTCCTCGCATGCAGGGTTAACGGGATTTCTCTCCTCCTCGCCTCCGGGTTTTTAACGGTTCGATACTGCGAATAAGATCTTAGGCATCGGGTAGAATACGGCATTGGGAAATCAGAAGACCGACGAAATTTCCGATCGACGATCAGAATTCTGCGACGAGTAGAAGTAGGCGTCAGGCAGAAGGACTAACAAATTCTATCAACGGTCAGAATATAAGACGAGTAGGAAGCTTACGATAGAAGTCCCAAGCGTTGTGTAGAAGTAGCGCAGTTGAGCAGGAACCAACGAAAGTTCGTGACGAGGCAGAAGTCCGATGAACGAGTACGGGTCACGCTGACGACATGAAGTCCGACGACAGGAAGAAGTTCGATAGTCGGGTAGAAGTTCAGACGTCGGGATAGAAGACCAATACAGAAAACTTCGTCGACGACAAGATGTAGTTTGGTGACCCGAACGATAGCAGGAGTCATAGCTGACTGAGCAGTGGGCGAAGTCCGACACAGGAAGAAGTCTCGCGTCGGGAAATAGAAGTTCAACGTCAGGTAGAAGATCGACCGAAAAGTTCGTTCGATGAGTAGAAGTCCGGACGCGAGTAGGAGTCTTGCGCTACGAGGCAGGAGTTCCGACGACAAGGAAATCTGGCGTACGGGTAGATCAGTTCAACGTCAGGTTAGAAGATCCGACAGAAAGTTTCGTCGACAGAGCAGAAGTCGACGACTAACAGAAATCCGCTGAACGAGCAGAGTGCTGACGGTAGGAGAGAAGTCTGACATCGGTAGAAGTAAACGTCGGGTAAAGACCGACGAAAGTATTTGTCACGAGCAGAAAGTCAGACGATGAGTAGTGAAGGATCTGGCTGTCGAGTAAGAAGTAAGCTAAACGTCGGGTATTAGGCGTTGAAAGTCCTGCAAGGCAAAAGTATCAGCGATAGAGGAAATTTTGAGTATCATGGAGGAAATTTAACTTTTTGCAGGTTATGATGTAAGAAGCCAGTCCGATTGACAGCATCTTGTGACGTTAACCCAAGGATGTATAATCTATACCGAGTTTGTTTGTCATAGCTTTGACTGTCGCTGAACCTGTTAAATCGATATTTGATCCCCAATGATGAAAGACCTTCCTATCCGAGGTGTATGTAGAGCCTTTGCCTGATGACGTCAACCTATTGTGAGAAGAGGTCAAAGAACTCCATCAAGGATGTATACCTATCTGAGTTGTTGTCGAAGCCTTTTTGCTCGACGCATTACCTGTATGGAAGAAGGTCGAGAGAATCCCACCAAGGATGTGAGACCTTTCCGAGGTTCGTTTGTCACGAGCCTTTGCTCGAACGACGTTAAACTTGTGTGGAAAGAGTCGAGAGAATCCACCAAGGATGTGAGAACTTTTCTGAGGTTCGTATGTCGAGCCTTTTACTCGACGACGTTAACACTGTGTGGAAGACGGTCGAGAGAATCCACCAAGGATGTGAGACCTTTCCGAAGTTGTATGTCGAAGCTTTGCTCGATCGACGTTAACCTGTTTGGAAGAGGTCGAGAGAATCCCCAAGGATTTGAGACCTTTTCGAGGTTGTATGTCGGAGCCTTTGCTCGACGACAATTAACCTGTGTGGAAGAAGGTCGAGAGATCCACCAAAGGAATGTGAATACCTTTTCCGAGGTTGTATGTCGGCGCCCTACCGACGAAGTTAACCTGTGTGGAAGAGGTCGAGAGAATCCACCAAGGATGTGAGACCTTTTCCGAGGTTGTATGTCGGCGCCTTTGCTGGACGATACGTTAACCTGTGTGGAAGATGTCGAGAGAATCCACCAAGGATATGAGACCTTTCCGAGGTTGTATGTCAGAGCCTTTCTTTGACGACGTTACCTGTATGAAGAGGTCAAATCGGAATCCCCCTGTGTCTGATTTTGCTTTGATTAGGAGGGGCGAACGCCGCGTATATCCGAATCAAATGTGAAGAATGGTCCTATTTTTTAGACCGTTTACTGGCCTTTTTTGAGTCGAAGGTTAAGACTTTGCCCAAGGGAATAGAAGTCCAACAGAGACTGTATAGAAGCTTGCAATTGATTGAAGTATCTTGCAGTTTGCCATCGGATACTTCCTGAATATATCAACTATGATGTTGAAGGTATGTGAGGATCTATTTTGACCATGGTTTGAGCTCAGTTAGCCCCCCCAGTCCGCATCTGCTTCATTCATGTTAATTGATGCTATGAGTGATTTTTGAGATTAAAGCACTAATTGTCCCCCTAGTCGGAGAATCACGTCCCCACAGACGGCGCCCTGTTGCGTGCTAGACATATACGCGGGCGGTAGAGTTTGAAATTCGCGTCCGATGGCGTTGTATGAAGTACTCAGCACACAACAAGAAAAGAGAATGAACACCAGGGTTGTTTACGTGGAAAACCCAAAAAGGGAAAAAAACAACGGGGCCTCGCCTAGTTGCATAACAGTTCCACTAGTATTTTTGGGCAGATTACAAATGGCTGATTCATCACCAAGTCAGACAATCAGATACAATTTGTTTCTTCCACGAATTTTACAAAAGTTCTACAATTTCCGCGGTCGTTATCCGAAAATCGGCAGAATTCCGGCGTACTTATGCGGTAGGATAAGCTTCCGGCGGTAAGTCGAGGAGGAGCTTCTTCCTTCTCATCCTTCTTCTTTTCTTCTTCTCTCTCTCACTTGAGTCTTTGGTGTAAGAATGAGAGCTCTATTGTATAGTTTTCTGGAGTGGCATAGCCGTAAATAGGGCGTGAGATCAGGGAGCGAAATTGGGAGTGTTTTGAATAGGACGGCCGATATCGAATGCCTTGATCATGCACCGTTCGTTGGCATAATTGAAGGCTTTACTGTTCGAATTTCGGCGATCTTGTTCTCTTTGGGACGCTCGTCTCGTCGAGCCGTTTTGATTCGGTATAAGCATCGTCAAAATCGAGACCAGTTTGGTAACATCAATTGTGGTATTAAACGCTTCCAACAGCACTTTTGAGCCCATTGATTCAGAACTCATTTGGGTCGGATTGGGTTTTATCTTGGTGTCGTTGGGTTCGTATTTTGAGACGCTAAGTTTTTGACTATAAGTTCAGCTGAAATCGGAGTTCGAGTCCTCCCAGAAATTAATTTTTGAAGTTTCCAACCTAGCTTTTTGCCTCGAGATTCGTGCCCGATCAAGATAAATTGTTGTGATGCGTATCAATACTCAAAATATACGAATTCTAAAATAGCAATTTCACACTCCAAAAAAATACAATATAACCTTAGTTTAAGGCCTGTTTGGTTTGAAAGAATTTTAAAATTTTGGGTGTAACTATTAAATCTAAGCAAAACAGTTGTGCATTTCGAAGTCATACAAGATCTTTTTTGTGTTTTTTCAAAACTAATTAAAAAATTAACAATTTGATTAAAAGAAACTTAAAAGCCCCCTTTTAACGTAAGGGGGGGCAAATGGGAAAAGGTTTGGGGGGGGTTCATATTCATCATTCACGGGGAGTTCTATATTGTAACTATTACTGGAAATGTTAGAGGTTGTACTTCCAATATTTTAATGGTAGCAGTTAAAGAGAATTGCCTCGTCCGAGTAAATTCAATCAAATTAAAAGATTGAGATAATCGAACTCATCAGGACCATATAAACTTGACAAGATCATAAATACCCCAATAGAATCATGTTGAACTCCCAGAGCACCTCGTCCAATTCATTCCAAGCCATCTCACCCTGCTCAAAGGCTACTTTCCAACATTCAAATAAATTAGCGATATCATCTACTTAAGTCAATAACTTCAACTCTCAAGCTCAATGACTTCGCCTAATAATAGAGTTAGTCAATTATACACGTGTACACTAGGTATTTTGGCGTATTTTGTCTATATATACTCTATGACAAGATGTATCACGTATTTCTTATGCTTGTATAGCTTAGAAGTAACCATTCTTGTATTTTCTAAAACATTGGCCTGCACCAATCAATAAGGGGTCAATAAGAGATTCTGACACGCAAAGATTTGAAGACTAAAACTTATATTCATGGCAATCTAGTGAAATCCCATAATCTCTCTCTCTCTCTCTCTCTCTCTCTCTCTCTCTCTCTCTCTCAATTTTGTTATATTCTATCTTGTGAATCTTATTAGTAAGGTTCTAGTGTGAGGATGAATATGGATTTAACATTGAAAAGGTGTGTTGTGAGTAGACTGACATCAATAACTAGAAGCAAAGCATTACAATAAACATAATAACATGGTTTAAAACTTGTACTTACTTTGAGTCAACTTCCTCCTTAATGGGTGTGAACGATGCATTGAAGTGTCACTTATTTTCTTATAAACTTCAAGGAATCACATCGCAGTTGATTCTTGCACCTTCTAATGGGGACAATTACATCTTCCACATAGTTTAAGGAGTTCTTCTTCACTGAAGTCACAAATGCCTAGAAGTTGCTAACAAGCTGACAGTTGTTATTGAAATTAAGGTAGCAATTGAACAAGTAATTGATAAACTTGATTGAGAGATTTGAAAGAGAGATATTGTAAATTAAAGATTTGTAGATTATAGTCGCCCGAGCGGCTCCAACTTAAGGCTTGCAGAAGGCAAGAATATTGACTAAGTTGCTTGAACTTGCTAATAATCATATTAATGCCAAGTAATTTACTTGCACATTTGGTGCTTTATCCTCCATTCATCCAAGTGATTCCTCATAGGGGGGAAATTTCTAGCAATTCTCCAAATGGATAGAAGTCACCACCCTTACACAAGGACTCCAATGCTAGAGAAAAATTCATATTTTTTAACAGAATCACTAGATCCATCATTAGATATCACAACAACTAGAGGGCTAATTGAGAATAATAAACAAAATTGATGTTAAGAGTAGGGAGAGATTGCATAATACTCATCAATGCCTAATAATCATCCCACGAAGAATCTCAACTGTTGAACTTATGAAGGACATTTAGAATAGAGATTTCTTGAGAAGGCTAACAGCCATGAGAGCTAGAGTTAATTTTAAGGATCCTGACAAATGCTATACATTTTAAAGAATAATGAGTAAGGCACAAAGAATTATCAACGCCTCTAAAATTTATCCAAAGAACTAATAAAGTTTGGGAAGTTAAGGAATTCAATTTAGTGGATCCAAGGGGAAGATAAGGGAAGGTGTCATGCCTCAAGGTCTATGGTAGAATTAAAACCTAAACCTAATTATCTTAACCATAATTTATACATATACCATAGCCACTAAACATCCAAAATTATAATAAAATGTAATATAAAAAGTCATAAATTTTCATTTCTTCTAAAATAATTATTTATAATAGCTCAGAATACTTGTGAAACATCAAAAAACTTAAATAAAATATTGGATTATCAAAAGAATACTTTTGATTACACTAGCTCCATATGAATTTAGACCTTGTTAACTCCTACTTAGCCAGTTCTTTTCCCTTTCCTGAAAGAGCAGATACTTCATAGAGTCAGCAACGAGGTGCTTAATAAGATATCCATAAAATTATATTACAATAATAAATATTTTATATTTTTAATATTCAAATAAAAAGTTAAAATAAGAAATAACTTATATAAAATAATAATAAAAAAAAAAACTTTACATGTAAAAAATATTATCATGGGGTTATTTGTTTATATTACCAGAAAAATAACACATGTATAACTTGAACTTGAGCAAACAACATGAATAACTTTCCAGAACTTGTTATTTGAACTTGAGCATTATAAACATTAACATGTACTTTCACTTGTACTTTCATGTGTGAATTAGAGTGTACTTGTTAACACTTATTCATCTACTTTGGAACTTATTTTATTTAATAGAATACATAATATATGATTTATGATATACATATGTCATGATGCCTACTTATAAGTCCACTTCCACCTATGTCTCCCTTGGTCAACCCACTTACACAAGGTAGATGGAGCTAAATCATGCATGATTTCCCTTATAACTCCAGTTTCACTTATAGTTCACTTTATCCTCTCACATCTACACAAGTTAGATAGAGATAGAAATATAAATAAAATAGAAAAGGCACTGATAACAGTACTTACAGTATACTTTAACATCCCCCACATCAAATATGTCGTATGACATGATATGTACATGTTTAACATTTACATTTATTATTTAATATGAACATGAATATGTATAAATTATTAAATGCACACTATTATCGGAAATAACACATTTGTAATTTTCATACAACTTTATAATTGCCGATTGAAAAGTCATTCATACGGAATCGTTAAGAAAATCATTTTAAGTTAATGAAATGTTGTTGATCCTAGAAATGCCTTATTAAATTTGAAATAAAATACCCATAAATTTATACATATAAAACCAATCATTGAAAAGTTGGTTCCTTATAATTAAAATGACCATAATGAGACATTCTATAATATATCATAAATCACATAGTGAAAAGTTTATTAAACTTATTAAAATCATATTTCATCCTGTAACTTTTTGTATAAACATTAAAATTGAAATAAAAAGTAGGATATTAGGAGCCTACATTGTGCTCAACAAACAATAACCTCCAAAAATCTCTCTCTCTCTCTCTCTCTCTCTCTCTCTCTCTCTCTCTCTCTCTCTCT